>NW_010519625.1:68621-102067 GCF_000687285.1 Phaethon lepturus
TGTAGTTTAAAAGAACAACAATGACATCCAGTGGTTGTAAAATTCTCCAACATTTTTTTCTTCCATATTTGACAGCATAATTAGTGTAGAGAATAGATTTATTTCTAATAAAATTGTAAAATAAGGGAGAAATTGCAAGAATTTTATCTTTAATAAATGCTGAATAGAAGTGCAAAGCCTTATGTCATTTTGAGATATTTTACGGTGGATATTTTTTAGAACCTATGAATGCTCTTTAGATATTTTTTTGGTAGCATTGAAATAAATACAATGAATTTTCCCTAGAACTCTGAATCCAGTTAAAGTCAGAATACTATTAATTAAAATTATACAGGAGTTTATTTGAACAAATCCTTTTTTATCAGGTAAATTACAAGACTCTAGGAAATGTACCACCCACTTTTTTTCTTCTACAAACAGCCTTTTTTCTTACTTCTCTGAGTACCAGCACTGTCCACCTTGCAGAACCCACCACGGGAGGCTTCCATACTTCAAACTCCTGAGTCACTGGGGTGACCCAGTCCTACTCGTTATCATAGGGCTGAGGAAGCCCTGTGCAATGCCAGCTACTGGTGGCATTCTCCACCTATTCTCTGGGTCACAGAGCGTACAGCACCTGAAATCCCTCTCCTGGTCTCAGACAGCTTCAGGGCTCTCAAGCTCCCATTCTGCAGCAGGTAAATCATTTGGCTTCAGGACCTGGAAACAATCTAAGGACTTCCCAGGGAGCAAGGCAAACCTGGATTTGCAACAGGGAGTGCATGGATTTCAGCTAACCATCAACATTTTAAGCAAAGATGGATTTATACGGAGGGAAAGGGATTCAGCTGTCTCTCCTGTGGCCAGTTGGATTCAATAAGACAGCTCTTGCTTTTGAGATTTCTTTCCCAATCTAGGAGCCCATCAGGGATAAGTTAATAGGTGGGCTGCTATTTTTTGTTACACAGTCATTTTTCAGTTTAAACTTGAGGTGGTGCATGTCAGTACATTTGAGAACACTAAAATCTGCATGAGAAAACTGACCCGTTCTTTAAAACAAAACCCAAAACTTTTGGAAGAATAGTGCTGGGTTTCTGTTCTCCTGGGAATAAGTCTGTACTTCGTGCTCTGTGAGATTTGCTGTATCAACAGCATCTTTTATTTTCATTCATCTGTCCATATTTGGCAGACTTACAAACAGACTGGTTTTACAGTTTGAGAACTGCACCTGGATTGACATATCACCTGCACTAGACAATGAATTAAACTAATCTCAGGCTTTTCTCCTTGCTAGTGGTATCCGACAGCTTCTTTCACCCCAGCATTACTTGGAATTATTTACTAACTTTCATCCACAAATTCCCCTCTGTGACCTTCTGAATGCCCTGAAAATATCCACAGTCAAAAACTGAAACCATAAGAGTTAGTTTTAAGAGATACTGGCTGTATATTTCTTTTCCCTAAAAGGAATTGGCATGATATTCTCTCAAGCAAGGAAATACATTTGCAATCATCCCACCTACTGCAGAGACTGGAGAGGAATCGATGCTCCTCCTTGACGTATCTCTTGGCAAAAACCACTTGCAACTCAAAAAAGAGAAAGTTAGTCCTTGATTTCTTCCTAACATGGTATGCATGGTTGGTAAAGTCTCCTCCCAACCACGTGTGGGCTGCAAGTCTCCACAGGAAACAGGCACAGCCCTGCCAAGAATAGTATATGGCTTTATGAGTTTGAAAGTATCATTATTGAGGAAAAATATAAGGTTAAGGGGGGAAAAAGCCTTGCTAATGAGCAATGTGATCTGCTTCCATTCTCTAGCAACTTGCCTTTGCTACACATATTCATCCACAGTGAAAAGCAAAGGCAAACATGGACTAAAGTTGTTGTAATTATCAATGCATGTATAACAAAACCTTCATTTTGTATTTCTACAGACATGATTATGCTTATGCTAGTAAAAATATATAATACAAATATATTTATACTAAAGTGTAGAGGAATTAAAAGCATAGCTGAAATACAGTGAAAAGTCTCTGATATTGCATAGATCTTGAAGGGGAAGAAAAATCTTCTCTAGGTATATGCAGCATGATATTATCATTGTTCTGCATTATCCTTTATTTCAGGCCAGAATGCAGCCAAAAAGAGAAAACCCCGTGGATATAAATTGGCATAATTATGTTGACTTTATTTGGGTGAAATCAATTTAGAGCTATCATCTTTAGAGCCTCTGTGCTTACTGCCACCTCCACCACCCACACCAGAGCTCACCTCTTTTCTCCTCCATCTCCTCTGCTCTATGACTGGTCCCCAGAGACCTCAGCCTGGGCTTCCTGCCCACCGGAGCATGAGGTAGTACCCATGGGGCAGCACGTCTCCCAACAGACAGCCCACATTTGTTATGGAGAGCACACTGGAGCAGAGTAATACAAAACTTGAGTTTTCGATGAAGAACGAAACACGTCAGCAACTCACTTCACCAAGGAATTAGCTACACGGTTCCCCTCATTAGTGGGAGTCATGGGCTAGTTTCCAGGTGCAACAAAAGAGGAATAACTGTTCTGTGAAAACAGAAGATTAGTGGACTTCACTTGCTTAAATATGTGCTCTCCCCTTAGGAAGAAAAAAAAAAAAAAAACAACTCCATGAATACTTGCAGACACACAGCAGCAACATTTCACTTTTTATTATTGTCATTAATATTACCTTTGTGCTTAGCAGTCCCAGGCAAGACTGAGGAACAGAGATGTGCAACCACAGAATAAAAGCCACTGTCCCATCCTAACAAGTTTGCAATTTAGAGGCAGCCAATGGACCCAGACAGAAGGCAGAGTACAAGGGCACTCTGAGACAGGACTGATCTCAAGAGCAGCCTCCTGCCAGATGTTGCTGACCTTGTGTAAGCCTAATGACCAGGCTTGGCATGGTATTTGAAGAAGAGGGAAGTAGCATCAACAGCTGGAATTTGTAGCCCCTTGTAATAGAAGTATGTGGTAATAAAGGAGCATAAATACATATGTTTAAATGTGCATGTGTCAATTTTCTCAGATTTTAGTGTCATGTGAAATACTCACCATACTAGGCAAAATTTCATAGAATCATAGAATCATAGAATGGTTTGGGTTGGAAGGGACCTTTCAAGGTCAGCTAGTCCAACCACCCTGCAATGAGCAGGGACATCTTCAACTAGATCAGGTTGCTCAGAGCCCCGTCCAACCTGACCTGGAACGTTTCCAGGGATGGGGCAGCTACCACCTCTCTGGGCAACCTGTGCCAGTGCTTCACCACCCTCACTCTGAAAAATTTCTTCCTTAGATCTAGTCGAAATCCACACTCTTTTATTTTAAAGCCATTACCCCTCGTCCTACCGCAACAGGCCCTGCTAAAATGTCTGTCCACATCTTCCTTATAAGCCCCCTTGAAGTACTGGAAGACTGCAACAAGGTGTCCCCGGAGCCTTCTCTGCTCCAGGCTGAACAAACCCAACTCTCTCAGCCTGTCCTCATAGGAGAGGTGTTCCATCCCTCTGATCATTTCTGTGTCCCTCCTCTGGACCCGCTCCAACAGGTCCATGTCTTTGCTGTGCTGAGGGCTCCAGAGCTGGATGCAGGACTCCAGGTGGGGTCTCACCAGAGTGGAGTAGAGGGGCAGAATCACCTCCCTCGACCTGCTGGCCACGTTGCTTTTGGTGCAGTTGGCCTTCTGGGATGCAAGTGCATGTTACTGGCTCATGCCCAGCTTTTCATCCACCAGCAGCCTCAAGTCCTTCTCATCAGGGCTGCTCTCAATCCCTTCATCCCTCAGCCTGTACTGATCCTGGAGGTTGCCCCAGCCCAGGTGCAGGACCCTGCATTTGCAAAATTTAGAAATCCTAACATCAGTTCCTGCATATGCATTCCTTTCGGTTCCCACTACTATTTTTTATTATTAGTTTGCCAAACTAGAGCAGTTTTCTCTGTCAAGATAATCATCAAGGTAGCTGTTTTTATAGCATAGAAAGCAAATAGATATTTAAGATTTCATCAGTCCATATTATTTAGACTGCTTTTATTTTAAAAAACAAGTTATTTGGTTAAAAAGAATACATTTTAGTTTGCGTAGGACCCCAACTTTTAAAAATAATCAAATGTAAATCTAAAACCTTCTGAAAGTCATTACCTTTGCCTTGGACATTAAAATTAACAGAATCAGCCAGGAATGTCAGTGTAACATAATAAAGTTGCTCAGGGGGTTTGATTGCCAAACTTCTTCAGAAGTTTTGTAGTTGCTGTATCATCAACCAAGGAAAACTGGTAAAGTCATTTTAGTTGCAGCTCGGATCACGCAGGATCTAACTATAACAGTTCCCAGCAAGCTTTTATCGTAAAGTGTAAAAGTGCCAAGACTACAGTAGCTATGCTTGTAAAACAGACATTTCCAGCTTAACTCACGGGGCAAAGTTGTTTCAGGGCCCATGGCTGTAATGATCTCCGGAGTCCATTTTCTTACTAAAGCCAAGTCTTTGGTTTATCTGCCCGTCTGTCCTCAGCTTCTGCTCATCAGCAGATGAGCAGATGAACTGCAAAGTTCCCATATAATTCTGAGTCCCATTTTTCCTTGGCTATCCAAATAGCAGCAGAATCAACTAGACATGTAGTCTTGTTTATTTTCTCAGTCCGGTTATCCTGGCTTTATTTTATGAAGACACAGCTCATAATGCAACCTGTCTCTTTTTTTGTCCTTTTTTATCTAGGACAAAATGGAATATTTTTTTTTCTGTTCCACTTAATACTTTATTATTACATTTTATCATTATTAATGCCATGTACTGAATATTCACCCCTGCTGCTCTCTCATACTTATTGAGAGTGGTACATCGAAGCATCTTTGCTTCCGCCCTATCTTTTAGCGCGCTTCTTTCAGACTTGGGTCTTGCCCTCGACTCCCTTTTCCTATTTTTACATGGGATTTCTGGACTATTGCACCCTGACTCACACATATATGGGTGACTGTCCTGCCTTCTCAAATCAGAGAACTACTTATCCTTAGCAATAGTAAGCTTAAGAGAAAAAGGGCTCTGAAGTCACCACAGGGACATGGGCACATTTGTCTTGCCCTAAATTCTATCTGCTCTCTGATAATTGATACACAGGCATCTTGCTTCCTGAAATCCACCAAAAAAATCTACTTTTGGCCAATCTGTTCTCTTTAAGCAGTCCTGTTCTCAGTCTTAATACTGCCTGTTCAGCTATACAATAACACTTTGACTGTCTGGTTCAACGTGTTGGCAAAAGGAGCCTTGTAGCTGCTGCCTGGCAGCTGAATTTTCCTAACAGCAAAGTCATTGTCTCTTAGTGAGACCCTTGGCTTTGGGAACTTTCCCAAAGCAGAAGTTACATCCACAGTAAGTGAATGTGCATTGAGCAGCTTATCCTTCAAAGAGCAGTTCTGTGGCTGGCAGTGAGGGTATTGCCCAGCCAGAAATTCAGGGAGACAGCAGCCCTGTATTCCACACCTCTGAATGCTTCAACTACTTGCCATTTTCCACTTACAGCACATGCCCCTTCTCTTATGCTCCCTATCCCTCTACTGCACTAGTTGAAAGTGAAGCCACTCGAGTGTAAATGTTTTTAAAAATATGTATATATTTCCCAATACTATTGTCTGGAGGATTGGGGATCAGAACAGAAGCCACAAAGGACTTCATAGCTTGCTTCCTCCATGTCACATTCGTTGTGTCAATTGAACAAAGTTCCTCTGTACCCAGTAAAGAATATGACCAAAATTGTATGCAAAACAGGCACAAGCTGAGGTAGTGAAGGACTAAATGTCAGCACACCAGCTGCCAAGAACATTCCAGCAGTTTGACAGCTATAATGCTCCATCCATGTGGCATTCAATGGACCATGCCCCTAACTTTGCGAAGACTGTAAAACTTTTCTCCATTAGATATTCCCACACACAGGAGGCGTATCACCTGGCAATTTACAGGTAAGCAGCTCTGAGTCTTGAGGAAGGGGGGAAAATAACCTTCTTCTATTCTGTTTCTATTGCTAAAATGCCATATATTGTTATTTCTTCACCATCAGCAAAGTAAATAATAGTGTAACAACCGATTGTGAAATACAAATAGGGGCTTTGTGGGAATTAAATTATTTACCATTATAATTTTATATTTCAACTTAAACGAAATTGATGCACATGTAGATAAATGTTAATGCCAATATTTATTATAGATGCAGAGCTACCATCAAAACCAAAAGAAAAAAAGATCTTAAAGAAGATAAACCATTCCAGACTAGAATGCATTGTAAAGCATTGTCAGATATGCCAAAGTTGTAGCATTTGCCATGGATGTCAACTCTGAGGGTACAAGAATGTGATGTCTGGGTCAATAAATCCAATCTATAATAACAGGCAGAACTGTTCTGTTGAAGAATTCTTAAATAACAGCAGTCACCGATATATTGCACTAAAAGATTATAATTTAAATCTCATTTGGAAATATAAAACTCTTGTGCAAAGAGCATGTTTGTATGATGTCACACAGAAGATCAAAAACTAGCAATTCAAGTTAAATATTAATTGGGAGTCCAATAATTTTCTTGCAAGCGGCACACAACTTTATGTTTTATAACATGTTAGGAGCTAAACTACAAAATCTTCAAAAGATTAATAACAGCCTTAATAGGGAAACCTATCATACACTCAAGTGTCCTTTAAGCTACTACAGTTTAGCAGATTTGTTAATAAATAGGATCATTTGTGAATAAAAATACTTATTTACAAATACAAATTAATCTCTTCCAAGCACGCTTCCTAGTCATCAGACTTTCTGGTGAAATCCATATAGGTTATTTTTTGCGTTCACTTATCCTAAGACAAACATAAAATCATATTCAGTTCACGGTAATTAGCCTGATTAGCCTTACCTACTTATTCAGGCATTTCCCTAGAATAGACACCTTAAGGTGAATATGTTAGTAGCCTCCTACTTTGCAAAAGTGCTATATTGTAGCATATAAAAGCCTAGCTAAAATATGCAATTATTATTATTTTGATTTCTGTATAGGCTGCTATGTAGCAGCTGTATGGGATTTTCTGTATGGGATTTACCAAAACTTTTTTTTTCTAATGAGAAAACTGAATTCTTCCCATCCCAAAACTACAACTATGATCTCACTTGTGACAAAAAAGTGACAAAACTCGTGACGGTTGAGTGGCCTTATTTCTTTTAATGTAAAACTGTTCTCATTGTGCAGAACTATTTAAGGCTAGCCTTATTCCCCATCTCTGAGGTTTACCTTGGTTAGCTGTGTAGACATGAAAACTGAGCATCTGCTGGAATTTTACATCAGGACAATTACTTAAAATTTTCAGTATAAAGCAACCGCTTGGTTTTCAGCCAAGAGAGTCTATAATCCTTTGAGTGTATTAGCACCTCATTTGTAATGATCTGGAGAATGCATCTGAATTTGGACTTAAATGAAAAACTTAGGTGTGCACAGTGTAACTCCACATTACAGCCATGATTTTCTGAATGGATCAGGGGACCTTGAGCCACCCAGGTGGGTGAAGAAGGGATGAGAAGAGAGGTCCCTGGTAATCAGGGAAGGAGAAAGACTTGGAAAGGAGGGACTTGAGGCAAAAGAGGCCAGTTTCGGGTCCTATAGCCATTGTTCTGTCTCAGCAAGAAATGCTGTGTTGAAGCTGGGAGCTCCGGCGGGTTAACATGCGCAGGCAGGAGATCTTGGGGGCCCTAGCAGAGTGGGAGAGACAAAGCAGTAGTTTTTGAAGCCTGTTCCCAAGAGCTTCAGTTCATTTTGATCAAAGAGGAATATGGCTTTTTCTTTTCTTTCTTTTTTTTTTTTTTTAAAAAAAAAAAAACCCGGGGGGGGCATTGTAACCCCCAGCCTCTCTACTTTCAGTCTTGCCCTTGCTGCAGACTGAGCGCTGGTGTGATCTATTGTTAATGTTTGAATGGATTTCTGTTTGGCGTGGGATGCCAAATGTAGGTTTGGTGAGCCACACAAAATAAATAATGGACAGGAAAGCTTGTTTTCCAGGCTGAAGTGGAGTGGGATGAGAAGTAGGGGTTAGTGAGGGAGGGGCTGGAAAGGTAGTTGGTTAAGATTTATTTGGCAGACATGTACAACTATCCTGTTTGAATTGTATTTGAATTAATTAACTTCATCTGTGTAAACGGGGTCAGTATCCTGTAATTTCCTAAGGGTACGGCTGTATCAGGAAACTGAGTAGTCAGCAGAGCTGGTTGAATAGTTAAAATAACTGATTTACAAATATTTCCAGGAATAAAACCACTGAGTTTCGTTTCTTATGATTTATAGGGCAATATAGGAAAATTTATCTTACCTGAAAAATGTCCTTTCTCTAAGAGGGGAAATCCACAGCTCCTTGGGTTTTGCTCTCATACTTTCCGCTCTCTGGAGGTAGAGCCAGGCTGGTCAAATAAGGCCATACATCAGCAAGTCTCACAAGTTTCCAGTGCAACTTCATAGAAAGGAGTCCTTTACAGCTTAATTCACAGCTATACTGATAGGAATTAAAAAAAAAAAAAAAAATTCCAGAAAAACAATTTCTGCTGCAGAACAGTTTAAACTTCCATGGCAACTGTTTTTATGTCCCACAGCATCTCTCATAAAGATATGTATAGACAGGAGGCAAAGAGAGCATTACACGGTTTGCAATTGTTTTCCTGACTCAGAACCCCGCTGCTTCTACCGCACTGGGTAGGTGAGGTCTTCTAATTTTCTTGCTAGAAGAAATTAAATGTATGCAAACATCCTTCCAGGGAAGACCACAGGTTTACTACAATACAGTACCCATTATATGTTAGGGGATGTAAGAAAATAGTGAATGCAAGAAGTTTGTTACACTGCCCTTCCTTTAAAAAAGAAAAAGAATATCAGTTCAGAAACAGTATGCCAAATGTGCTGCTTCCTCCAGATAATGGCAGGGTCTGAGGAGGTTTGCCTGTATAGTTTTAACAACTTAAGAAAAAAGTATTCATACATTTCTGTGTATGTTGGAAAAGAGCTGCCTAGCCTGAAGGCTTCCATGGCTAGTAAGGAAAAATCACAAATATTTAAAAAACAGATTGCTGGCTTTTAAAGCTTTGGCAACATATCGATTTAGTCATCTAATAATTACTAATATAGCAATCTAATAACTGGAGCCTTACCATCAAGGTGTTATTTTTATTTCTAATTAATTAGTAGGATTACAGATTATCATGATGAGAGATTTCTGAATGAGATGTTTCATTTACTTGCTTTTTGGAGATTTTCTGACATCAAGGTTTCTCGGGGCTTGGTAGAGGACTTCTTTTTCAATGTTTGTGGGGTTTGTGTATTTTATATGTGGCTAAGTAGAACATGGAAGCAACTAATTTCTTTTAACTAGTACTACTTCTCCCAGATAAGACTGTAACCTTAAAGCACATTCCTTAGTGAAATGATTGTAAGGCTAACAGCCTTCAAAGATGAAAATTTATCAGTATTTCTGGAAAAAAAAAAAAAAAAAGGAAGGTAAAAATTTGCTTAGATTGTGAATTTAATTTCCAGGTAGGAATTGTTTTCATTAATAGAGGTTTGAGAAATCTTGTATTTGGTTGTGAGAACTGCTCTGCGGCTTTACATACGTCTGTAGTGATCTAGGAACTGAACTCATTTATCATTTGTGGTAAATAAAAAAGATGTCTTTTTATTTCTAGATAAATGAGAGAGAGAGATAAGATCTTTGAACATATCTTGTTTGCCGAGTATTTTCTCAAGGTTGAAAACAGTGTGGTGAGTCCATGTGGATAGCCTGCTTTATTTCTTCCTCTCATATCATCTTGATTTTTTCTGTCTAAGAGTAGAACTTTGTGGATTACAAAACCAAGAAGAAATTTTGAGTAAATATTACATCTTAAAGGACTTACAATATGTAAGCAGTATTTTCCTTCATCTTACGCCATCTTACTTTCTTCACGGACTCCTAACACAAGGACAAAATGAAGGGCCTTGAAAATTAATTTCAAAGATGAATGACTAGAAGTTTCCTTATTTTTTTTCTAGAAAATCAAAGCTATATCAGCAACAAGCTATATGGCCCTGCAGATGCAGACACAGATGTAGAGGTCTCTGAACTATTTCCAAAATTGGAAGCAGCACAGTCACATCAAGATGACGCCCTTCCATAATTAACTAATAGCTATATGGCTGCCACAACCCACTCTCATATATTGCACTGCCCTACGCACTGTAGACAGACTGTATTTGCCAAGCTTTTTGGCTATCTCTGCATGCCACTGCAGTCCATGATACCAAGGACAATAATGTTGCACAGAGATGCATGAAAACAATATATAAATCCTTGCAAAAACCTAAACCAGTGCAGAACAAAACTTGCTGAGACTATGTTGTTGTCTCATTACATTCCCCTGAGTTACATTTCTTCAATCTAATTCAGGAAGTGTAGTGGTAAAAGAAGCAATGTGGGCAGTGACATTTAATTGAGTAAGTATTCACAGTTAAATTTTCAGATTTAAGCCTTAGCTCATTTCCATCTCTTTTTCCCATGGTTCTGTGATATTTAGTGGTTTGTGACCAGTACAACAAAACACCTCAACGTATGTTCAACAGTAACCTGTGTGTACTCCTATTGATTTCAGTGGGATTGTTGTCAGGTTCAAAACTGTGCTCCTGTGTTAACCATCTTAACACATAACACTGTATTTTAAGCAACATTACTAATAAAGGTAGAAATTAATTAAGAAATATGACTAACTGAAATACTTGTTGTTGGCAATAGGAATAGAAAGTATCCTGAGAAGCTTCCTAGTAGGAAGTTATAAAGCTTTGTTTTGACAGAGAATAAATTCGATATTCTGGATAATAAAAGAACAAATCTTTTTAATGTGCTAGCCTGTTGGACTAAGATAGGGTTGATTTATTAGGCTTGTATTTTGATAAGATATTTGGGGTGTTTAAGCTGTGCTGGTATTAAAGATATTGATACTATGTTTGCTGTAACCTTAATGATGCTGGCAAAATAGATAAAATGTATGTGCATGTTAATTGATGTTAAATGATAGAATAAGAGGCATCAAATGCATTTGAATACATTGCTTTAATAGTTGTAACATATATATATGTATATGTGTATGTATCTCCATGAAAGTAAGGCATAAGGGGCAGATTTAAGAAAAATTTATTTGGAGAGCTTTTGATAACTGCTCAACACTTTATTCTACCATACCAGTCAGATGTGTGCATGAAAGGGTTAAAAATTGATTCTTACATAGTATGTAAGAAGGCTTCTTTAATTTTTGTTGTGAAGATGCTAACGCTGCCTTCTGCTTAGTTAACACTGCAATATTTGAAATCACTATAGACGATTATTTGTTTCTTTTAATTTCATTTCTTATGTGGCATCCTTGTTCACAAACCAATGGGATGCAGGAATATCATGAATATTAGTAAAAGCACAAATTATTATTTTCTGCTTTGTAACAATGCTGTACTGTGATATTACTGAATATGCAAAAAGGAGGAAAAAAAAAAGGAAATATCCTTTCAACCTAAAGCTAGGACACTGTTTATAGTAGCATAAAATGAGACTGTAGTTACTTATATGTATAATGTCAACAAAGCATTGGAAAAAAAAAACAAAAACCCAACACCCAAGAAAACCCATTTTTATCAGTGCTTCCAAAATCTGGATCTGTCAGCTACGATATTAGCTATTAATTACCCTGCAAGACTGATCTCGTTTCCAGGAGGAGAGCTGCAGAGTGCCTTTGGTGGGCTACAGAATTTATCATAAGCTGTTTATCTCAAGGTCAGTCAGACAGATATTATGGTCACAAATACTGTATTTTAATAGCCAATGTTTGATACTAAAAAATTATTTAGGTTTCTGAGATCCCACTGTGTTTACTTAAAGAGAATTTGAGTTCTATTTGGTCTGATGATTTACATATTTCCGAAGAGCTTTTAAACTCCTTTTCTGTGCTGTAGAGTAATGCAGATCAGACAGCCCACTTCCTCCGTAGCAAAAAGGCTTTTGTTTGTTATCCCGCTCTGTGCTCCTTAGGCATTTCATGATGGGGAAAAGGAGCCCTGTGCAAGTCAATTTGTTCAATTGACTGAAGCATGCACATAGATTTAAGCACACAAGTAGAGCTATTTAAGACATCAAGACTTTTGTTTCTAAGCATGATGGCTGCTTCCATTAAAAAGTTATTCCTTATAAATATTTCATGTATGAAAGCGCTTGCAAACTATTTTTCTTCCTACCTAGTAGGTAAAAGAAAATTGTGTTGCATGTGAAAGACCTAGTGTTTAAATGCCTTTACTGATAACAATTATGATCTTTCTTAACTTTATGCAAAAATTTGTCAGTTTTACCCCATTTCCCGGCATAAGAATTTTCCCATGTCCCATGTTCCCTGCTGGGGATCTGCTGAGAATCCTGTCTTTCAGCTTTTCTCTGGTCTTCCCTCAATTACTGAGCAGCTCTACTTTTACATTACCTAATTTTGTGTTTCCCCCAAAGAAGAGCAAGGGTGAAAGTAGCTTTATAGAAAGGAATTGAACACTTCTTTCCAAAATAGGATGGAACTGATAAAGTGCTTCAGAATAATGATAAATACTGGTTTTCTGGAGGTTCCCAATAACTTCCTTAATAGAAGAAAAAGTGAGAGAGGAAGAAGCAGGCAATATTCAGAGAAGAGGCACTCCAAAATAGAAAGATACTTTTAACTAATGAAGATTGGATGAAATAACAGAGGAGAAATCATCATTCTGAAATAACTGGATAAAAAAAAAAAGAAACAAAGAAGAGGAAACATGAAGAAAAGATCTAATAAGATAAAGAACATGCAGAAGTTAAGAGATGACAGTGAGAGACAGAGGACATCATGAGAGACGAATAAGCATCAGGCACTAAGGGATCCATGATGACACATACAGAAGGAAAGGGAGAGAAAAGAGACAAAATATGGAAATAATTATAACAAATTCTCTTAAACTACTGGAAAAAGACATACATTAATTAGATGCTCGATTTGTTATATTTATAAAATCCCTTTCTAATGTTTATTTCTGTCAAGAATCCTTGTTTATCTCAAAAGTCTACCAGATAATCTTATGGCAATATTTGATGCTAAAATACTCTCTAATATACCTAGCTGTTTTATTTTTATTTCTATAAATAATGCCTTTTAATGAGAATACTTTGTACTTTAGCATGTTTTCCTTGGTTTTTATTTAGCACTTTTCATATTAAAATAATGGGAAAAGAAAACTTACTTTTCTTCTTGGCATGTGTCACTGCTATTGAAATGACAAGGCTTTTTTCCTCTCTTCTTTTAATCAGTTTTGTATAGTGATGCGATAACTGCAAACTGCTCTTCTAGTATCAGTTATCTTCGGCTTATTGCATCTTTTCCCCCCTCCTAATTAAACTTGCTGAATTCTAGATCTGTGGCCCAGCTGGTGTCAACAAGATTCAGCTTTTATGGCCATGGGAGTCCCTTTAAGAATCAAGGACTGCTAGGAAGCGACAGGATCTACCTGAGCAATTGGACAAAAAAAAACATTTACCAACAGGCTGACCAACCTTGCAAGGAGAGCTTTAAATTAGGAATGATGGGGGAGGGAGATAGCAACCCCCCATCAACTGTGGAAATGCTGGACTAGGCTGGCAAGCAAATGGTGCAGGGGGACGTGGATAAGAGAGCCCTCAAGTTTGCAGATGATACAAAACTGGGAAAACTGGCTGATAGACCAGATGGCTGTGCTGCCATTGTGATCTTGATCAGCATGAAAAATACAACTCTAGTATTTAATTCCAACTTCTGTGCATCAAAAATACAACAGTAATCTTTCTTTTAAAGGCTACGAGGTTAGAATTGGCCAGCCTTTTTCAATGTAGCGTAGTACACCTCCCTCAGTCCCCCAGGGAATGTAGCATTTTCCAGCAGTAAGTGGATCTGGAGGAGAGCAGCTTGGGTGGAGGTTCCTGGAAGGAGTAGAAATAGCTGCCTTTTGTGGGATGCCATAATACCCTCCAGGTTTGGTTTAAGTGATGGGAAGGAATTGCTTCAGCTTGAGCAGCTTGATGCAAAGGGCAAATCTGAAGGCTGGGCTTGGACGGGTTGTGTCACTCCCAAAAGCAGCCTTGCTGCTGCTTCTGTAACAGAGAAAGGGAAATTCATAACAGCAGCAAAATCCAGCGCTTTCAGGATGAAACAAGCTCAGACACAGACACATGTGAACAACTGATGAGGTCCTACCTCTGGATGCCTTACACAGGGTTCATGAGCTAGCCTAGACTAATATATGTCTTCATTAACAGACTGCCCTAAGGAATGTGCTAGTGGGCTGCTCGAAGTGCCGGGGGACATACTTACCAAAGCATGGGGAGGACCATATTTGCTAGTTTATCCTGACACAAGGCAATGGCACCGCAGTTTCTCACAGCTGAGGGAAGGCAGCAGGAGGGATAGGGAGTAATTGGAACACTGGGCAATGATCAACGGGAAGAAATTTAACAAGTTGAAATGCCAGATTCTGTACCTAATATGGAGTAACACCATGCACAAGCATAGATTGGGAGAGGACTGGCTGGAGAGCAGCCCTGCAGAAAGGGACCTGGGGGTGCTGGTCGGCAGAAGGCTCAACAGGAGTCAGCAGTGTGCCCTTGCAGCCAAGAGGGCAACCTGCATCCTGGGGAGCATCAACCACAGCGTAACAGCCGGTCAAAAGAGGTGATCAACCCGCTGTACTCAGCACTGGTGCGGCCTCACCATGAGTACTGTGTTTGGTTCTGGGCCCCACAATTTAAAAAGCACGTGAATGTCCTTTAATGCATCCAGAGGAGGGCAACAAAGCTGGTGGAAGGGCTGGAAGGAATGTCCTATGAGGAGCGGCTAAGGACTTTGGGCTTGTCTAGTTTGGAGAAAAGGAGGCTGAGGGGCGACCTCATTGCTCTGTACAGCTTCCTGAGGAGGTGACACGGAGAGGGAAGTGCTGGTCTCTTCTCTCTGGTATCCAGTTATAGGACACATGGGAATGGTTCAAAGCTGCTCCAGGGGAGGTTTAGACAGGACGTTAGGAAACATTTCTTTACTTAGAGGGTGGTCAAACACTGGAACCAGATTTCTAGAGAGGTGGTCGATGCCCCGAGCCTGTCAGTGTTTAAGAGGCATTTGGACAATGCCCTTAATAACATCTGTTAACTTTTGGTCAGCCCTGAATTGGTCACTCAGTTAGACTAGATGATCCTTGCAGGTCCCTTCCAACTGAAATATTCCATTCCATTCCATTCCATTCCGTTCTGTTCCATTCTATTCTATGTAATAATATCCAAATCATTAGACTAAAGACAGATCCTTTTTCAACCTGAGATTAAGGCATCTGAATGTATGTTTCTCCATATATGTCTTTCTATATGTCATTGATAAATCGTGAGCTTTATATTTGCTGGAATACAGAAAGATTTAAGGATTTTTTTCAGTCACTGTAGTTTAATATTTGGTGTCCAGATTATTTTGGAACAGTGCATTTCTGAAGAACAAACATCATGTTTGTTATGTGAATGTCCATCTTATATTTGCTAGTGATTGTGTGTACATTGCTTTCATTAAACCTGTTTCTAAAACAGTTACTAGTGGTAAAATGAACTACATTTGTAGTAAACTGACAAGCCATTAAATCACTTTGTAAACTGGAACAGAGACACAGAATAAATGGCAGAAAACTGGAGACACAGAATCTCTGTTCTTCCATAAATATTTTGTAAAACAGATATTTTCATTTTCCTAAAACTAATTTTATGAAAGGATGTTATAGAAATCATGTCTCTACTGTGTTTTTCCTGGGATAGCTACAGCTCTATAATTAATAGTTCTATTATAGTTGAATGATCTGGTTGAATAAACACTAACTACTTTTTAGGTCTAGTTTGTCCTTAAAATCTGCTACCCATTTTTTACCACAGTCTTCCTACCAGCAAAGGAATCTGGTAGGAAGATTATTACCATAAACTGCTTACCAGGCAGAGCTTACTTCATTTATTGACACTAGCCCCTTATTCATGTAGATTTTTTTCAGATTCAGCAGCTGGTAGGAGAGTTTTTCTCAGTAGATCCCTTTTAGTTTCTGATGTGCAAACCAAGTCTCCAATTGGCTTTTCTACGGAGAGGTATTTAGTATGTGACCAGCTGGGCATCCCTGTTGTTGCTGTTTGCTGAGGAACTCCTCAGGAGCTCAGCCTTCCCATTTGAAGGTAAACTTCGCAGATCATATGGCAGGATATTTATTGTGAAATAACTAAAATAAGCCAGAAACATTTTTATTCAGTCAGTTCTTCACACTAATCACCAGATATCATTACAGGAACTTTTTAGGATATGCTGTTGAAGATTACTTTAGAATTAAACTAAGCTAAACTGAGTTTCTGAAGTTTCTTTCAGACTTACCTTGTTGATATGGACTATAAGGGCTATCCACTAAGACTTTTAATTTTGTTGAAAACTCAACAATAATTAAAGTAAAAGCTTTAAACACATAATTTTGGCTATCATAACTGAAATGAACTGCAGAGTAAATCCAACATTACATAATTTCACTTGAATATTTTAAAACTACAAATAAGTGAAAACAACGCTGACCTGAGAGCATATTTGAAGGAGATAAGTTAGCAAGTTACTACAGGATATGGATATACTATTTTTTTTTTACTCTAAGTGGATGAATGAAAAAATGGTTGAATGAACATATTGAAGTAAGTTATGCCTGTTCATTATCAGAATGGAAGAGTATACTGAATGGGGATTTGCAGTTTGCAAGGGACACAAGACCTGTCCTGAGCCTGATAACCTTCATTTTTTTGCCAGTCTGTAGGATGGTATCAAAACACTTATTAATTTGCAGATGATGCAGGAAGTAGGGCAAGTACATTAAAAGTCAGGATTAGAATTAAAAACTCTCTTGACAAATTGGAGGAATGATCTGAAAAAATAGGATGTAATTCATAGAATCATAGAATCATAGAATCATAGAATGGTTTGTGTTGGAAGGGACCTTAAAGATCACCTAGTTCCAACAACCCTGCTATGGACAGGGATACCTTCCACTGGACCAGGTTGCTCTAAGACCCATCCAACCTGGCCTTGAACACTTCCAGGGATGGGGCATCCACAACTTCTCTGGGCAACCTGTTCTAGTGCCTCACCACCCTCATTGTGAAAAATTTCTTCCTTAGATCTAATCTAAATCTGCCCTTTTTCAGTTTAAAGCTGTTACCCCTTGTCCTATCACTGCAAGTCCTTATAAAAAGACCTCTGCAGCTTTCTTGTAGGCCCCCTTCAGGTACTGAAAGGCTGCAGTAAGGTCTCCTTGGAACCTTCTCTTCCCCAGGCTGAACAACCCCAACTCTCTCAGCCTGTCTTCATAGGACAGGTGCTCCAGCCCTCGGACCATTTTCATGGCCCTCCTCTGGACTTGCTCCAACAGGTTCATGTCCTTCCTATGCTGGGGGCCCCAGGGTTGAATGCAGGACTCCACGTGGGGTTTCACTAGAGTGGAGTGGAGGGGCAGAATGACCTCTTCTGACCTGCTGGCCACACTTCTTTTGATGCAGCCCCAGGATACAGTTGGCTTTCTGGGCTGCAAGCACACATTGCAGGCTCATGTTGAGCTTCTCATCAACAAACACCCCCAAGTCCTTCTCGGCAGGGCTGCTCTCAATCTGTTTTCTGTCCAGCCTGTATTTCTGCTTGGCATAGCCCTGACCCATGTGCAGGACACTGCACTTGGCATTGTTGAACCTCGTGAAGTTCACACAGGCCTGCTTCTTAAGCCCGTCAAAGTCCCTCTGGATTACATCCCTTCCCTCCAGTGTGTTGACCACACCACACAGCTTGGTGTCATTGGCAAACTTGCTGATAGTGCACTCGACCCCACTGTCCATGTCACCAACAAAGATGTTAAACAGTGCTGATCTCAATATCGATCCTTGAGGAATGCCACTTGTCACTTGGTCTCCACTTGGACATCAGGTTATTGACCACAATTCTTTCAGTGCAACCATCCAGCCAATTCCTCATCCACCGCATGGTCCATCCATCAAATCCATGTCTCTTCAATTTAGACATGAGGATGTCGTGCAGGACAGCACAGATGCTTTGCACACATCCAGGTAGATGACATGAGTCACTTTTCCTTTATCCACCAACACTGTAACCCCATCATAGAAGGCCACCAAATTTGTCTGGCACAATTTGCTCTTAGTGAAGCCATGTTGGCTGCCACCAATCACCTCCTTATTTCCCATGTGCCTTAGCATAGTTTCAGGGAAGATCTGCTCCATGATCCTGCTGGGCTCAGAGGTGAGACTTATTAGCCTGTAGTTCCCGAGATCTTCCTTTTATCCCTTTCTAAAAATGGGGGTTATGTTTCCCCAAAAGCGGGGAAGCGGGAACTTCACCACACTGCCACAGCTTCTCAAGTATGTTGGATAGTGGCTTAGCAACTTCATCTGCCAGTTCCCTCATGACCCGCTGATGCATCTTATCAGGTTACATGGATTTGTACACTTTCAGGTTCCTTAGATGTTCTCAAACCTGATCTTCTCCTACAGTGGGTGGTTCTCCTACAGACCCTGCCTTTGCCTTCTACAACTTGGGCAGGATGGCTTGAGCACTTGCCAGTGAAGACTGAGGGAAAAAAGTCACTGAGTACTTCAGCCTTCTCCATATCCTGGGCAACCAGGTCTCCCAGTTCCTTCTGGAGAGGGCCCATATTTTCCCTATTCTTTTTAGCACTGCCGTACCTATAGAAGCTTTTCTCATTGCCCTTGGCATCCCTGGTCAGATTTAATTCTCTCAAGGCTTTAGCTTTCCGAACCTGATCCCTATCTGCTCGGACAATGTCTCTGTATTCCTCCCAGGTTACTTGCCCTTGCTTTCACCCTCTGTAGGCTCCCTTTTTGGGTTTGAGTTTGTCCAGGAGCTCCTTGTTCGTCCATGCAGGCCTTCTGGGGGTTTTGCCTGACTTCCTCTTTGTTGGGATGCATCACTACTGAGCTTGGAGGAGGTGATCCTTGAATATTAACCAGCTTTCTTGGGTCCCTCTTCCCTCCAGGGCTTTATCCCATGGTAGTCTACCAAGCAGATCCCTGAAGAGGCCAAAATCTGCTCTCCTCAAGTCCAGGGTAGTGAGCTTGCTATGCACCCTCCTCACTGCCCTAAGGATTTTCAACGCCACCATTTCATGGTCACTGCAGCCAAGGCTGCCCTTGAGCTTCACATTCCCCACCAGTTCCTCCTTGTTGGGGAGAACAAGGTCCAATATAGCACCACTCCTCATCAGCTCCTCTATCACTTGGAGAAGGACGTTATCATCAGTGCATTCCAGGAACCTCCTGGGTTGCTTATGCTCTGCTGTGTTGTCCCTCCAACAGATATTGGGGTGGTTGAAGTCCACCATGAGGACTATAAAATAAAAAACAATAAAAACAAACAGAAGATACTATGGTTAAACACAAATAATCTGTTAATGTAAGAAATAATCTG
Organism: Phaethon lepturus; assembly: GCF_000687285.1. Taxonomy (NCBI): domain Eukaryota; kingdom Metazoa; phylum Chordata; class Aves; order Phaethontiformes; family Phaethontidae; genus Phaethon; species Phaethon lepturus. The sequence continues at coordinate 88,166 of NW_010519625.1, forward strand.
CACAAATGTAGGGTGAGAAAAAAATGGTTACCAGTCATACAGAAGTTGATCGAGATACTATGGGAGACTGTGAGTTGAAAGTGAGTCTTGATTTAGAAAAGTTAAGAAAGGAGTTAGTGGGGCAAAAGCAAGGGGAACTTCTAAGAAATGTGAGGCAATCTTTCCACTCTGCTTAGCTGGAGTACTACATCCACTTTGTGACAGTACTCCTCAGAAAGGATGTGAACCAAGCAAGACACTCTACAATACAACAGTGATAATCACCATGGGCTTAGTAATATAAATATTGAGGAAATAGTAGAGTAGGCTTGGGGAGGAATCTGAGGAAAATAAAAGAATAAGCTGATCCCTATTACACATGGATATAGAAGACAGATACATTTGGTTTAAATTAAAATAAGAAAACTCAGGCTATACATTGGAAACACTTTTTAATGGAAGGATGATAACTGCTCCCCTGGACTACTCAGAGTCTGTGTCTTTGCTTCTGACTTTGGAAATCTTCCAGAACAGGCTGAACATGTGAATCAGGAGTGACACCTACAGTAGTCCCTTATAGAGATTTTTCCAGCGTTACTTTTTTTCTGTGATGTATTTGATATAAAAAGCAGTTCTTTATTAATCTTTCAATTAACAAGCAAGAAAAACAGGTTAAAGTTTCTCAAATGTTGGCAGATTTACAGATTGATGTAATATAAATTCCTGTCTTAATAAGATTATATTCCAAAACTGATATTTGGGAAGTAGCCCAGGTAAACATTATAAAGGGCAACAGAAAAAAAGTTTGCATTTTACCATCTTTGTGGTTAGGTTGTTATTTAAAATAATTATGGTAACTAAGAGTTAATGGCCTTTCTAAAACTCATGTTGTTTGCAGCTGTTTTGTTTTTGTTATTTGATATCCATGCTGAGCCTTTCAAGAGAGCACACACAGTTAAGTTACAACTTTCTGTATCGATTCCTTCTTTTTTATTTTAAGTAAATCTCTGGTTTTTTCCTTTTAGGTTGTGCCACTCAGATGACACAGAGTAGTGACTCATCCAAATATATCCTGCTGACAGAACTTCATAACCCTTCAGCATACATTTGGGTACAGAACAAACTTCTATGAATGTAAAATTACCTTTCATTCAACTTTTGTGAAAAAACTTTTAAAGAATGTAAAGGACTCTGAAAGTATATTCTGGTTTCTGGAGGAGAACAATGGAATCCTGAGAAATAGAAGAGTGCTTGAATTCAACAGCTGAACCTCTCCAGGAAATTATATTTACCTGGGATAGTTGTGGATTCCAACAATTCTCATGCTCACTACATAAGCTCTAAGCCCAGGGTTTTACTGAAAAGAAAAAGTCTAGAGCAGCAGTAGCCAAAGAAAAATTTGAATATTTCTACAAAGGGAGAAACTTGAAGAAATCAGGCATTTCTGCTAGATATGTGCAGACATATACCATTGAGACTGCTCAAACCTGTCACATCTCTCCATTTACCCCAACCTTTCTATTGACGACTGTGTATCTGTGTTTTATTTTAACTATCCTTATGTGCCGTGTGTGTCTTTAGGGAAGTTGTGTATTGTTACTGAAACTACAGAGGAAATGGGAGAAACAGAGGAACTGTAAAAATGGTCTTCACAGATGATTACGTGGAGATTGTAGCATTCAGGAACACAGAGAGCTGTAGGTCATTTGCTTTTCTGAATTCTTCATTGTCTGTCTTTACAAAAAGTAACCAACCTAATTTTCCTTCTTCAATTCCTCCTGTCTGGCATTCACAAAATAAAAATCTAGTGACTGGGAGAGGTCAGTACATAGATGGAAACTTGTGGCTGAGCCTTAGTTTACAGGGGAATGATGCAAAGATGGTTGGAAGGGAGATTAACCAATGAAACTGGTAAGGAAATTATTCTCAGTTCAAGGAACAGATGTGGTTTTGCTGTTTTCTATTACGACTTAAATGGGGAGACTTGGTTTGATACCCAAATTGCAACTATGCAGCTAAAATTATTCTGATTCATTTTTATATCGCCCACATACTCTAGAAATTCATGCATCCATATGATCGTACCCATTCTCTGACTGTAGGCTTTGCCTTCACAAGGTTAGATAACTCCCACAATCTCTGCATGATTTAAATCCACCTAGAAACTAAAGCTAGTGTAATATCTGGCTGCCTCAAACCTGGCTGCTCTTCTAAGACATTATTGCGCCTTTATGGAGCTCAGTGCACTTTTGCCATATGATCTCCATTGGCTACCAGTAGACATTTGTGTGTTTTGACCTTTTAAGCTCTAAACAACTGCATACCCAAGAGACTAGCCTCCTCCTGTGTCAGTCCTGAGTCAGTTACAGGCAGCAGGCATGCTGGATTTCTTTTCATCTACCAAAGAGGGAAATCTTGGTAAAGTATGGGCTGTAACAGCTCGTTCAGACTGCAAATGTGGTCATCTAGTTAGTCTTAACTTGCACAGTATCCTGAAATCTTTACTGTTTTGGCCTTAATCTTCAAAAGATTGTGGTACTAAGCAGAAGAAAAAAGCAAGATGATTAATGATTAGAAAGGGCAGTCTGTCTTAATCTTTTCTTTGATGGTTTTCTAATTGGGGACCAGATGGAATTGCTTCAGATTAAATGGTGCATCTTTTCTTAAGTAGAGAGAAAGACACGTCGTAAATGTGCAGCCCCCTTAATTTAGATTTGGGCTTCTTCTGTCCATGTTGCCTAAAACCCATAGGTTATTGTGTGCTTTTTCTCCAAACTCTTGTTCCCTTTCCTTGTCTGCATCAGGCAGTTTAATAAATGTAGCTTGAAGGAACATGATGCAGTCTGAAGCTGGAGCACCTCTTTGGCAGCTGAGATTGGCACAAGAAGTGTTGAGATGAGGCACAAATATCCTTCAGCTGCTATGCACAGTCTATGAAGAATCAGCAATGGCACAGTGAAGTTTAGAGAAGTCAGCTATGGTGGTGAGGCTGCCAACCTTAACACTGATGCTGCCTGTCTCTCCTCTGGATAACCACTGCCAGAAAGACCAAGGTGAACAGGAATGTTAACTGCTCCAATTGGTCCTTAAGCTGGGACCAGACAAGATCAGGAAGCCACAGCCAGTTTCCTGACATTCCTTTCTTTTTTTTATCTTTTTTAAAACTCCGCTTCTGTTCCCAGAGTAAGAGAAATGAAGTATAGGCTCTAGTTCAGTAGTATAAATGGATTTTTTAAAAAAAGACATAATGTAGCCCGAAAATATTTGGTAGATAAGATGGAGAATGTGGTAAACAACACTAACTAGAAAACTCTTTGTTGCACTGTGAGGGAGAACTGCACAGGAACATGCAAAGAAATCAAAAGGAAGACTGAAAAAGAGGTAACAGGCCAGCTGTAAGGCACAATAGTTACTAGGGGGTGGCTGGTCTTGATATCAAAGGGTGGAATGAGTTATTTGGCGCATAAGCTGTAAAAAGGATAACAACTCTAACATCTAACTAGGCACGTTAAATGTTAGAAGTGTATTTCTGTTCTCATCTATTGCCTTAGAAAGTATTCATTTCACTTGCTTAGGAAACAGAAATGCTTTTTGATGAAATATTTATGAAGCACACTCAGTTCTGTGTTTACTCTATAAAATGTCATCATTCACATTTATTTTTGACTTTGCATTTGCATAGCGACAGGAAACCATTATCTAGCAACAGGAGACCATTATCCTGTAATGGTACTGTGGGATCTCCAAGGTATATGGCAGATGGGGCTACTCCAGCTGACTAATAATTTAGTTACTTCTGCTGCAGCTATCTGTACAGAGTAATTACCAGCAGTACTAATTCACGCAAATCCCACGTATGCAAGGGAAAGGGCATAGCATCTCCAGATAGTGTGCAAGAGAATGTTCTTTAACCTCTTTCACATTGAATCACAGATATGAATAAAAATAGGGGAAACAGTCAAAATATCAGAGCAGTAAGCTGTGCAACCACAGGATATTAGCTTGTGCCAGAGACCACATTTTGCTACAATGAATGACAAAAGATTGACGTTTTCAACACCAAATATAAAAGCTACTGGAGCTGAAGCACTTGGCAATAGCATTGCTAAGCCATTCTAAATTCACTTATGAATTGGAGGTTAATAAAGGAGATGTTTTGTGTGCACACATAACAGGGCTCAGAGCCACTTTTCCCCTCCTGCTGTGTTTACTGACAAGCCAGCACTGGAATATGAAGTCAGGAAACATTGCAGTGGGCACATGCTGCTCATCTCAGATTAATATGCCTGATAAAAGTCTCACCAAATTCAGTGGAAGATTTCTAAGTATTGCAATGGACATAGGATCATTCTTTAATATCTTCCATCTCTTGTCAGGTAGAAGTAAACATATCTAATAGAGTGCCCATGATGAAACAGACGCTTTCCAAAAATCTGTAAAATTTTCTTAGTGTCTCAGCGCTGCCAATAGATGCAAAAAGGTGACATGTTAGCATGATAGCAGAGCTTAAAGCCCTAAGAGATCAGCTGTGCTTGGAACTGTACTTTAGATAGACAAAGCAGTGGTTGAGAAGGAAAATGGAAACATGGAGGGGTGAAGGGTCTTACCAAGGTCCTCTAACCTTTGTAGTTCTTCTTTTCTTGTCTAACATATTTCTTCTTGCATTCTGTGGTTCCTCATGGACAGGAGAAGTGTCCCCAGAAAACAGTGTCACACAGCTGTTCTCTGTGCCATGCTGTCAAGTTGGGACGTGACATATTCTTACTTATTAGGGAAGGAGCATATGCCCAATATGCTTTGTGTGCATATACAGCCATAAACAAAATATCCAAGTTTAATGGAATTAGTATAAGAAGTATAAGAAGAACAAACATTGAGAATATACACAAGACAGATGAAACGCAACTTCTTCCCAGTTCTAAAATCTGCGGTGGGCTGGGGGAGGACAGGAAGAATTGAAAAAACTGAGGGACAGCATCACTGAAGAATCACTGTCTTCAATAAGCACACACGGTCTTTGTAATGGTATAGGAAAAATGTTAGCAAAGTTATGCTAACCCGGGAGGGGTAGAAGAACTGGAGAAAATGGGTAAGGGAAGAAAAATAATACCATGAAGAAAAAATTGGTCAAAAAAAATACTTTGATCAGCAACGTGAACACCTTTACACCTTACACCTTTCATCTTAAATGATGGAATTCTATTACCAGGTGGAAACTTGCACTTCTTGATACTGAGCCCCTGAAATAAATAAAGGCTAGAAAACACTGCTAGTCTTCACGATGAAGCCATCTGTTGATCTTTTGTTTTGATACCATTTCAGACTGTGCACATTTTAAAGTTTCCTGTCAGCCTACTTCTCTTTGCAGTATTCTGTTTTCTCTTTCTGTTTTCAGGGATTTGTTTTTTATGTTAATTTTCCTTCTAAGATACTAATTCCGACATCAACAAAAGAGTGAGCCATTTCAACAGGGAACTGAGGCTACGTTTGGGTATGGTCTCATACTAAAAGCTAAACTTTCAGACAGCTAAAAACTGGAAAGGTTCACAGTCTTATCCCAGTGTAATTTAGAACAGCTGCAGAGCAGTTCTAAACCAGTCTGTCCTGCCATTTCCCAGCAAGGAAATTCCTGGGTATGACTAATGGTGGTATACGTGGGAATAATCAATGCAACATAGAAATAAAATCAATTCTTTTTCCAAGTACCTATCTGTCTGGCTATAATCTACTTTACTCCAAGACAGAAATATAAGAAATATGTTCTTAAAGCAAGAAGACAGAGTGCTCTAAACAAAGGTTTTCTCTTGTAAATCCTACAATGAGGCCCTCGCGTTATACAAAATCTCCTGAAAAGCAGTGTTCCAACATCTCAGAGGCATTTAAAATAACTGTCAAACCCACCATCGCCCGCCCCCCCCGCCACCCCCCAAAAAAGCCAAACCAAAATAAAAGAGATTACCAACCCCTACTTGTTGGGGGAAAATGACAAATTTTCATGTCAGGACATCTACCAGAGTTAACGTGTTGGGAGAAGGAGAGAACGTTGATGGATGGTGACGGAGGAGCAGAAAGTGGGAAGTCAGTGAGTGTATCACATGAAGGCAGCTATTCCTGATCTCTGACACCCTCTGCTGCAACCTGGGAAGCATCAGAAACCCCAGCCCAGTTGCCCAGCATTGAAAACTCATGGAGCAGAATTTTTAATTTGAAAATCTGGAGTAAAGTGGTAATTCACAAAGATTATTCATGTGTCATTTTCTCGTTAAAAGCTTCGTTATTAAAATGCAGAGCATGGTTGCCACAGAATATAAAATCCATATTTTTTTCTCCCAAAGAATTGCTGCTTAACCTTAGCCACATGATGTAGAGCAGGCCTACCCATGCTGGGGATACACAGCAGGGTTTCAGTAATAGCAGCCACAGGCATCTCTGAAGAGGCAGCTAGAACCACCCTGTGCTGGTCACAGCCACTGATGATGTAGCCCACCACCTGCCAGGACTTCAACCCATCAGAGGAGCATGTGGGACCTCTGCTCAAACTTAGTGAAGAAAAAGGACAATAGCCACTGGGGGCCGGAGGCACAGGAGGACACACAAATGGAGACGTGGGGGATGCCATGTGTGGACACACACAGGAAAATACAGGGGGAGGCATGTGGAAGGGGATCTTGTTGGGGGCATGGCAGGAGACACGGCAGGGAAGAGGACCTCTTCCATGCTGGAGGAGGTACATCTCCGAGGGACTGTGGACACGGGCAACACAGGCCAGCACAGTGACACCCCAAGGGACTATGGCTATGGGTGACCCACACTTGGACTGGGACACCCCGAGGGACTGCAGCCCATGGAGGAAGTCATGCCAGAGCAGATAAAACAAGCAAGAAAGCAGGTGCAGGGGAATAAGAAGGAAGGAGCAGCAGGAAGAAACCATCAAGCACTAACCCTAACCTCCTGTTGCCTCACGGACTGCAGCCCATGGAGGAAGTCATGCCAGAGCAGACAAAACAAGCAAGAAAGCAGGTGCGGGGGAATAAGAAGGAAGGAGCAGCGGGAAGAAACCACCAAGCACTAACCCTAACCTCCTGTTGCCTCACCAAGGGGCCTGACCATAACCGGTGGTGCAAAGGAGAGGAGGGAAGATGAGGAAGAGAGGAGGAGAGGTGCCTGGACTGAAGCTGAAGGAGAAGAGAGGACCTTTCCCTAACTGTTTGTTTAATTTACTTTCTTGTTTGTTTCTTAGTGCCCAAACCAGTAATTAACCATTTCTGTTAATTAGCAATAAATTAAATGGAATTCCCTGAGTCAACACTATTTTGCCTGCAACATTACTTAGGTGTGAAAAAATTTTACAGCACTTGTTTCTTTTGCTTCATTATTTCAGAGGTAACACCATGAGTTAAAATCAGTATTTTCACCTTATACATAGAAACCTTGAACTGAATTGACAGAAATAAATGAAAAAACATGACCAATTGTGAGAAGTGGTGTCCCAGTGACACTGAACTGGGAGACAGTGGACCTATTCTAATCTTTATTACCATTTCAGTCTGAATTTGAGCAATTTAATTCACATCTCTGCATCTGTGCTTTCTTCCTTTGCTTGTTGGATTTCTCACTTAAAAATATACTTCTTGGGCAGTTTAACCATGTCACTAAGTCTGTATATATTATATGTCGGAATCTTTATATATCTTATATAGCCTTATGTTGGAACTGTGGTCTGACTGTGACCTGCTAGATACTACTGTAATGTAAAAGTAAAAATAAAATAGCTAATAAAACTAATACCTAAGTAAGCTAACTAATAAAAAGAAGCCATAAGCATGTGAGATTTTTCTCTTAGGCCACGACAAAAGACAACAAATCTCTTGCTGTCATAACATGATCTTACAAGAGAAAAAAGCACATGAATATTGATTACAGCTTGTCTGTTTCTTCTTAAGAGATTGAGATATATTGATTCAGGATTATTCTACAACTTCCCATTCAGTCAGGAAAAGTTAAAATGGCAATTCAAGGGACAAAAATGTATTTTCTTTAGAATTCTAGTTTCATAAATTGATGCCAGGTGCTTATTTCTCACACACACACTGCATCATGTAAAGGTACTCAAACTTTAAGACCATTTCCAAAAAATCCACTAGGAAAGTAAAGTAATATCTAAGCAAACAGTAGTGCCTCAGCATAGATTATGATCTTGAAAACTCTACAGCCTAATTCTAAAGCCAGCTAAACTCTATAGGTTTTCAGAGTTGCAATATTTCATCCTGACTGGGCAGTTCTTTTCTTCCAAGAGACCATTATCTATAAGTGCAACTCACATGCTTTATTTCTACTTAGATGGTCTTAGTTTTGACTATTTTTAAGAGAAAAAGAGAGTTAGAAGTTTTCTTCCACTAGCTTTTATCGTATGCAGAAAAATCCACCCCTCACTGGAAGTGGTAATATTGCTAGTTCCACTATAGTATCTACTGACTTTGGTTGTCAGATGAATATGAATTCAGGTGGAATCTTCTCCATATTGATGTTTGGTTCTGATGGAAATTTTTTGTTTTGGATGGAATATAATTTACTTTACCATTTAAAAGGTATCATTATATTAAAACTACGATTTTTCAGAAAAGCCTTACCTGTTATGAAATACAAAAAAATGTGATCGGTTACAGAATACCTTAAAGGCACTAGTCTGAGCTGCTAAGAAAGAATTGTTGATAAAGGGATGCCAAATCAATAACTAAAAGCAAATTTATCCTTCTGAGTAAAAAGATTAGTCTATTTCTAAAGTTACTCCTGAAAGTTAGTTTCTTAATTTAAGCACAGAAATTGATTAGCATCCTTCAAGAAAACAGAAAGACAAAAGTCATTTTTTGCAAGTGGTGCTTTGTCTACTCATTGTTCTCTGAATAAGTTTCCTGATGCAGAATGACATAAAAGAAAGTTTAAAAAGACAGAAAAAACAAATATAGGAAAGATACTGCTTATAAAAGACATCCCATATACACAGAAGAATTTATGTGTAAATGTGTGTGGAGGCATTCGGTCCACTGAAACATTTTCCATAATGCCTATTTTCTGTATTCAGTATCAAAGACTTAGAAATACCCTCTTCTTTCAGAGTAATTATTTCTTCACTGGGAGGCTTTTCTTTTCCTACTGATGCAGTAGTCAGCAATTTATAAACGCAGTCTCTGCTCTCCTGGAACACTTAGCCCTTGTGTTGCTGTCAGTCACTTTGAGCTGCAAAAGCAAAGTAATTCCAAAGGGACCAAATAGCTAATGTGCAGCTTACCTGGTCATCCAGTATGCACAAGGAATCAAGTATTTTTTATTCAAACAGCATGTAATGCAAAGCCATCAAATAATTTCAACTTAAATTTGAAATCTTTTAGAAGAAAGAGGTATGACTGAGCAGCAGTGTTGTAAAACCCCATTTTCAGAAGCTTAGCACTACCAGATGAAAAATACCACTTAAATGAAATTTCCAATGCTTATTGTCAGTCCAAAGATTTGGAGTATGTCTTTGTGAGAATAGTTGGTAAAAGTCTATTCATTTATCCTAAGACAAAGTATTATTCAGCTGCTTTTCGTCTCCTGCCTTCCATGTTCCTCTCCCCAGTGAAATGAAGTACTGTCATCTGTCAAAAAAAAATGCCAAATGCATCTTGATAGATGAAGTAGAAACAAGAGGAGGAGCTCACACAACACAAGGAGGTGGCTGGAAGCATGAGAGAGGGTGAAAGAAGTTATTTTGGTGTGTTTAAAGAAAAACGGTTGCAAAGCAAAGCAATAAGTCTCTGAAATTTAATCCTTATGCACAATATTATTTTTCTTGAAAAGTGCTGTTGTAACATATACATTTCTGCCAATTCTTATGAAAGATATGTGGGATATATGTCATACTCTTAAGTATGAGCTTATAGAGTTATACAAAAGAATTCCCAATTTGCTTCTTGTTGCTGCTATTGTTGTTGGTTTCTACCAACTGAAACAGTAGCAGATCAAAATGAAGCTAAAAAAATAGTTCTTTTTAATGTAAGTTCATGATTTTTAGATTCTGAATTATTTCTCTGCAAATCTTGGCAGTTGAAGGTATCCCATAGTATACGTCCTTGTAACTAGTAACAAGTGTTACTTATCTTATGCTAACTCCATTTGGCCCACCTCCTGCAATATGAGAAGCAAAAGCGACTAAAATGTCCTCGACTCAGAGGAAGGTATGTATGAGATTACTACTACTACGATCATTCCGGTCTGCAGTCAGGAGCTGTGACCTTGGCATGCCAGACTTTATTAAGTTGGCCGTTATCCAGATGGTTTGTGCCACTACACCAATGAAGAGGAGATGGCAGAGAAGGTAATATTAGGACGGACACAAGCTGTTGCAAAGTCAGTTATCTTGACCAAGTAGGTTCAGCTCTCTCTATGGTCAGAGAGAGAGAAATGAGGGGAGCATCCCTGTAAGATAACTCGTCTAGTCATAAAAACAGTATCTAAGATAGACACTTCCAGAGAAATTTCTTGTGGATATCCAAGTTCAACTAGATTCCTAATTTTCACATGGTGAGAATTAGACAAGGTGACAGCCGGTCTACCTGTACAAGCTTTCGGTGTGATTCACTTCAGCTAGGGTGTACTGAAGTCTGTAATCCATCAAGTCACTTGTTATTTGGGATAGTTAATGTTTCTTCAGGTATGCAGGTACATCTTGCAGTCAGACATGTAAGTGCAGTATCATTCTGTCTGATACAGACCCAGGTGAAATAAATTTCAACAGCTTTCTGAAAGAGACCATTGCAGTAACCTGATCAGGATTGATGCTGTATTTAAAGGGAAAAGAGTGATTTAGAAATGAGAACAGCACCCAGTGTTTGTGAGACACTTTCAGAAACGGTTACCCTAAGTAAACAAGGTCTGAAGTGATTTGAGTAGGTTGAGAATTTGGCTGATTCTACAAGCCCACATAACACTTAGCCAAGACTCTTGGAGGTACTGAAAACAGACTCTGAGCTGTTAGGAAGATATAATAAATCATTAAAATATCATGTACACCAGAAATCTGGAAGGTGGCCAATAAGTCCCTGCTCTTTCTGTGAGGTATTAATAATCAGGTTTAGATTTGCAAGGGGCATACATCAGCCAGGGCAAAACAGCTGAAAAAAGATTGTTAGTAATTTTCATACAGCATCCAAATGTCTGTAAGAATCCATGGTTAAATGAGCGACGTTTCTGTCTTCTCTGTTAGTTTTCCAGAAAACGATATGCAAGAGCTCTAGAAAGGCCTACGGAACTGCAAGTTGTTGTTAACAAAGCCAGTACTCCACAGTAAGACAAATCGCCTGTGGTAGAAGGGACATAAATCTTCAGTCTTCAAATTCTGCCCTTAAAGCTGTGGAGGGAGCAAAAATAACCGTTTTTTTCTGGCTGAGCTTTTAAACCATCTTTTCCAATATCTGTCATGCATTCATCAGTGCTGTCATGCTCATTGAGTGTAGGGTTTCTGTATCTTTAGGAAGCCATAGATATGCTGGTAATATAGACCATTCAGATATGAAGTCTAAAATATCTTGAGCCAATCGAATTCCTTGAATACACGCTTACTGTCAAGACACACGTACGCACCTGGGAAGTGCTGCATCTACCATGCTGCATCTCTATTGCTGACTAATGAACTTCATAAATGGAGGGAACATAACTGGGGGTTGCGAATATTGTACAGACTTGCAGAGACTGTGACAAGAACCGCACAGCCAGAATCCTTGATAGTTATCCAGAACTCCAAAAATTCTGCCTCATTAAATTTTCTAGCTGGAAATAAAAGGTGATTCCATTGAAAACTAGAGGTATGGTAGTCCTCTCTGAACGTTAGCCAGTGCAGTGCCATGGTAAGATTCTAGAGCCTATACTTCATGTTAATAGCAAGAAAATTTTAATAAATAATATGTGCATAAATTTAAACAGATGGTCATGTTAATGTAAACAAATATTCTACATACGCAATTAATTGCAATTATAAAATAGTTCAAATATTTACTTATTTTTTAAATTGTAGCATTGAGCAATATTGGCTAGGTGAATAAACTCCAGGTAGAAAACTTTGTTATCGATGGTTGTCTTTTTCTCCAACTTCATAGAAATTAGTGAGCTGTGACAGTCCTGTTGTTTATCTCCCCACCCCCAATGCAATTTGAACATTTTAATATTCAGCTTCTTTTTGTAATTTAAGCTGATATCATTACATTAAGTGCATGAGTGGGTCGGCACAGCATCTCAAGCTAATTTATGGCCTCTGTCAATTACTGGCTCCCAAAGTTTCATACAATTGCCAAATTGCTGTAACACTTTCTTTTTCAAGTCACTTTCAGTTATAAGGAATTTATAATATCTTGTAGAAGGCCATTAATTTTAAACGTGGTATCTCTTCAGTCAGCCTACTTACTGGTTGCAGCAATTCTAAACTGATATTTTACCAGGAGAAAACAAATCCTGACCTCTTCACTCTTACAGCATTATGGCCCAAATGCAGGTGCAGAACAGTAAATTCTCACACAACTGCAACCCTGCTCTCTGTGTAGACGTGTCCTAGAACTTAGTGACAGAAGGAGTCCATTTTGTGGGGTGACATCTTGGCCCCATTAAAGTCAGCGGCTGAATTCCCGCTGACTTCGGTAGGGATTTTACTCTTACAATACATTTCCTTGTCAATGTGGCAGCTCTTACTACTGCACATGCTGTAAGGCCTTGTCCTACATGCAGTCCTAGACCACACACCGTTTTGAGGATAAAAGACTGCCTTTCCTACCATAAAAAATATTGACCGTTATTTCCTTTTAACCTTTTTTTCCTAGTGCTAGCAGCCCACATATACTCCTCTTAGAAGTGACAAGTGAAAGAGAGGAGAAGACAGCGGGTGGCAGTAGGACAGTGAAGCATAGCGAAGCCATGGCACACCCAGTAGACCTACAGGTTCCTGCTGCCTGTCAGGTCATAGTCAGCTTTGCATGTTGTAGCTGCCTTGGCCAAAGGGCACTATACTTTCTTCTTCAGTGTAATAGAAACCTAAATTCTTGTAATGCTGTCTCAGCTCCTACCGGTAGTACGTGATTCGGTTTTTTGGTTTGTCTAAATCATGAGTATGCTTGAAGAGCCCATTCGATGAAATAAACAGGTGCCTATATTACACATTTCTGAGGAATTAAAGTCATAGCTTTTTGGAGAGAGAAGAAGAACTTACTCAGCTGCACCTTTATACACATATGGAAATACTTAGCTCCACGTCACATAGGCATATTCTATAGATTTGACATAATACACAGTAATACGATTGCAGCATTTCATAAAATCTGCAAGTATGTAATTCAAAATATTTACAGGACATACATTTAAAACTGCCAAGAACAGGAAGGTTAGGTCTCAATATTTTGTTTGCAGGTTTTTTTGTAATTATGAACTTTTAAAGCAAAGTATAAATTCAAGATGAACTGATGTCGTAAAGTTGGCCAAGTAAGGAACTAATTTATATAAACTCACGTACTAGATATCAAGCATCTGGCTCTTGCTGTAAAATGCATAAAAGGCACCTAAAAACAGTATTTATGTTGGACACTAGAGATTCAGTTATCAGGCTTTACAGTGATTGCTGTCACTTTATTTTTAGCTGCTCTTTGTTATATATCCTCCACTGAGTGCTTATTTTCCCCATGTAGCTGGAATTCCAAGATTTTTGGTCATCAATCAAGTCCTGCAGAATGATAGAAAATAAAAGAGGACTCTTTTTGAGGCAGCTGATATATATCTGATTTCCTGCAGCCCTCACATAAACAAAATTTCTTTATACAGATAAACTGACTTACACAAGAGGAGTGAAAGTTAAGAATTGCAGCTGTAGTCCTACAGTAGGATCTGTCTGTATGACACCATGGAAAG
>NW_010519625.1:102098-116000 GCF_000687285.1 Phaethon lepturus
ATCTTTGGAGAGAAAGGATACAACAGAATTATCAGTAAAGATACAACACTGAGCTAATCTCTGTAATGATGGAGCTGGGAATTCATTTAATACAGCTCACATTTTTAAGGGTGTACTCTTAAATCTCTTTAGAGATTTAAATAATGGCCAGGATGTCCATCATGATAGAATCCTTTTTTTTCCCCTTGTAACTGTGAAATGGAGGAATTAGTTCATTTATATTCATTTATTTAATAACCATAAATGTGTGCAAAATATAATTTGCTACAAATCCTTGATATAAATCTTTTTGGTAATTATATCAAGTAGTCTTACTATTCTAACTTTGTCTTTTTCTATTATTTTATATATACTGCACCTATAGGGTCATTTTCAACAAGATATGGCCCAGGGTAATTTTGCTTCTTCATATAACTATTCAACTCTATAGTAATTGCTTTCAAAATTTTGATGCAAAAAAATAAATTGTTTTAAGAATTCCTTCCTACATAACACAAACTTTTAAAATAAAAATAACCTTACTGGAATATATGCTTGACTTTTAAAGGTGGACTTAATGTCTAAAGGCAATGCAAGTTTCTTTGTTATGCTTTTACTGCCCAGCCAGTGCACACAGCTATATTTTTCAGAGATTTATGTCTTATTGTACATCCCACTTCCAGCCGGTTGTGTCCCGTCTGTGTTCACCAAAACCAATTAACTGGCTACCCCTGAAGCATGGGGTTTCCAAAATATCTAGATTTCTCAGCTTCCACCACTAAATGCTTAGAGAAAAGTTACTTCTTGACAACTCCACATGCATAAGTGTGCTCCAACACTGTCTAAAAACTTGTGATTATTCTGCCAGCAGACATTCTTTAAACACTCCTAAAGGAGCAGATGATATAAGAGCTAATGTATGGGGTGGATGCTGCTGTTTCCTGTAAAAGAAGTTATGAGCTCAAACAGCAACAACTTAAGTTGAGCACAAGGACAGCAAAATGTCTAATCTAACAGTATCCACATATTGTAACTGACTCCCTGGTGGTGAGCCTGTGGGGTGCTAAGTGAAGGATGTGGCTTCAGAGGTTGGAACTGCAGGTTGTCTCTGCCAGTCATGCAATTAATAGTCACTTGGAGATACTATCATGGCAGAAAAATTAGTTTCACAGATGACTGGTGAGCATGTTCCCATGGAAAGAAGGAAGATTTGACTCTCAGTCCCTACTCTAGTAAACAAATTATTGCATATATAATGTTAAATAGACACTACATAAAAACCCCATATTTAATTAGAATCATAGAATCATAGAATCTTTGGGTTGGAAGGGACCTTTAAAGGTCAGCTAGTCCAACCCCCTACAACAAGCAGGGACATCTTCCACTAGACCACATGGTGCTCAGAGCCCCGTCCAACCTGATTTGGAACGTTTCCAGGGATGGGGCAGCTACCACCTCTCTGGGCAACCTGTGCCAGTGCTTCACCACCCTCACTCTGAAAAATTTCTTCCTTAGATCTAGTCGAAATCTACCCTCTTTTAGTTTAAAGCCATTACCCCTTGTCCTATCGCAACAGGCCCTGCTAAAAAGTTTGTCCCCATCTTTCTTAGAAACCCCTTTTAAGTACTGGAAGGCTGCAATAAGGTCTCTCTGGAGCCTTCTCTGCTCCAGGCTAAACAACCCCACCTGTCTCAGCCTGTCCTCACAGGAGAGGTGTTCCATCCCTCGGATCACTTTTCTGGCCCTCCTCTGGCCCTGCTCCAACAGGTCCATGTCTTTCCTGTGCTAAGGGCTTCACAGCCAGATGCAGTACTGCAGGTGAGGTCTCACCAGAGCCGAGCAGAGGGGCAGAATCACCTCCCTCGACCTGCTGGCCACGCTGCTTTTGGTGCAGTCTGGGATACAGTTGGCCTTCTGGACTGCGAGCGTACGTTGCCAGCTCATGTCCAGCTTTTCATTCACCAGTACCCCAACTTTTCCAGGGACTTCCCCTGGCTGACATGACTTTTCAAATATCATGGAGAGTGGCTTGGGAACTACGTCAGCCAATCCCCTCAGGACCCTTGGATGCATCTCGTCAGGTCCAATAGACTTATGTATATAGAATACAGGCAATTGTCCTTACAACAAAGATAATTTGTCCATTTTCCTGACTGTCTTGGAAATCATTTCCAGGTATGCTCTACCATAAACTGGGAAGACTTATTCTCCATTCCTGCTTCTTGTAGTCCAGAATCATGATTATTTGGGGACGGTCCAGTGACCCCAAGTTTTAGCCAAACAAAGACACATTGCAAATAGAAATCTTTTCTGTCAACAACTCTGCTGAACAGCAAATGAAAACTAATTCCACTTAAATTATGGAAAGATTAATGATCAATAGTCCTCTACTCATAGAATGTCCAAGCGAGAACAAACAGTGTAAAACATATTGTGAAATTTAGCCCCCTATGACATTATCATTTCTTGTGGGTAAAATCATGTAGGAATAAAATAGGTACTACTTTAGTGCTGACTGACATTAGCTCTGATTGGCCATAGACTCATGGGTTTTGCACAGAGGAGGCACAATTTTGTATGAGAGCTCATTGCCTCCAAGGACCATTTATCTCAAATACATGTCTCAATCCACCTCAGCTGCATTAATCTACAACCATTGCACCCATTTGTAATGGGATTCTTCAGAAAGTGAATGGATCACAGGGGATCTTCAGAGGACCACTCAGCTGAAGACAGGCCAGAAGTTTCTGAGGCCATGCACCTAGATTTTCTCAGTCCAGTTCAGCTTGTCTACATCCTTGCTCAATCCATCAGTTCTAGTACATCTACCTTCATTTCAGTTCATTAAAATGGGATCCCTCAGGTAGGAAAGAGAACTGAGAAGACCTTTGGATAACCAGTTGTCTGAAAACAGCCATAAGAAATGTCGGAGGTTACGCACTTGAATTATGTTCTGCTTTATTGACCAATTGTGCATTCTAAATGACAGGCACATTACCTTATGGCTAAGCAGTTTTTGTAGGTGCATGGCTGCATGGTGACCCAATGGGTCATTGTTCTTGGAAGACTAAGCATCCTGGCCTATATCAGAAATAGTGTGGCCAGCAGGAGTAGGGAAGTGATCGTGCCCCTGTACTCGGCACTGGTGAGGCCGCACCCTGAATTCTCTGTTCAGTTTTGGGCCCCTCACTACAAGAAGGCCGTTGAGGTGCTCAAGCATGTCCAGAGAAGGTCAACGAAGCTGGTGAGGGGTCTGGAGCACAAGTCTTATGAGGAGCGGCTGAGGGAACTGGGGTTGTTCAGTCTGGAGAAAAGGAGGCTGAGGGGAGACTTTATTGCTCCCTACAACTGCCTGAAAGGGGATTGTGGTGACAGGGTGTTGGTCTCTTCTCCCAATAACTAGAGAGAGAATGAGAGGAAATGGCCTCAAGTTGTGCCAGGGGAGGTTTAGACTGGATATTAGGAAGAATTTCTTTACAGAGAGAGTGGTCAAGCATTGGAACAAGTTGCCCAGGGAGGTGGTGGAGTCACCATCACTGGAAGTGTTCAAAAAACATGTGGATGTGACATGTCGGGACATGGTTTAGTGGGCATGGTGGTGTTGTGTTGATGGTTGGACTTGATGATCTTAAAGGTCTTTTCCAACCTTAATGATTCTGTGATTCTGAGATTCTGTAACTAGTACCCCAAGTCCCCAAAAGCATTTGTCAGCTTCTGGCTGTAACTTATTCTAGTCTGGTCAATGTTGATGTTACCATGTATCTTCCTAGAGGATGTCCCATTCTCACACAAGAACGGCTGGATTTTTCAGTCAGAAATTGGGAAGCTGCTTCTCCCTTCCATTTATGGCTACTTGTACATTCACAGCTTCAAGAGAATGATTACTATCCTTGCTGACCAGCCTGTCTCAGCCTACCAACATGTGTTTATGGCTTACCTGCATTTTGCAGTAACAGCATGAAGCAAGGCTTGAAAAAAAGTTCTATCTCTACGTGGAATTTCTAGTAAGAAAGTGTATTTCACTCCCCTTTCAGCATATATATTTTTTTCCCTGTGCTCCATCAAGTATTGCGTATGGGCAATAATAATCATCTAAATATATATGGGGGAAGGGGAGGAAGCTGCCAAGACATTACTTTGGAAAGGGTATGCAGGTTCTAGTGGTTCACAAATTGACATATATTTGCAATGATATGCTGCTGATGCTGCAAAATAAGAAATGAAATCCAAAGATCACACTGGGATGTATAAACAGGAGGGTAACTTGCGAAATGCATTAGTAGCAACGACCGTAAGTACAGTGTACCTCAAAAGAATTTTATTTACTGAAGAGCAACCTTAAGGAAAAGTGTTAGTCCATACGCCTGCTCTCAGAACAGAAGCACCAGTTGATGCACTGCTGCTTTTTCTGGGAATAGTCTTGGGAGACATCAGGCTAAGAGTGACTGTAGTTTCAACAGAACTTGTTACCCATTCTCTGAGTTTACTTAATTCTTAGTTCTTGAAATGCAGTTCTTTCTTTTGCCCGTTTCTGTGAATCATGAATTCTTACAGTATTCATCATCACTGTTTCCCAAACTGCTCTTAGCTTTCAGTTCTCAGCCACCTCTTTCCAACTCAGATCTTCAGCAGCTGTAGATCTGTCAATATTGTGTACCTCAGGTGAAGTGTTTGAACCCTTAATATTTCCTTCTCTCTCACCTGTCATTCTGAACAAGCTATACATTTTCTATGAAACAGCCAGCCATCAGAGTTGCCTCACCACCTTCTTGCAATGCCAGTTCAGTCTTAGTTTTAGTGATGCATTAAGCATCTCAGTGCCTCTTGCTTCTTTCTCATATTTTTTCCATTACTAATCAGGCAGTTAAGTTTGGTGGATAAACTTAATCATGATAGAGCAATGGGAGAAAGCATAAAAAAGAGGACAGTGGATAAATCTCCCCTAGTTCTAGACCTTATGCCCTTCATGTTGTTGTGTGGACTTTCAGAGGCTGTTCTCTGCTCCTAGTTTAAGGCATTACTCACTAGATTAGCAGACAGGCACACAAAGTTGCTTTTCTCCTTTTTCATGAGGCAGAATATACCCTTTGTCAACACAATATTACTGCATGTTCCAGAAAGCCAAAAGCTTATTGGTGACACCATCTCACAGCATTCATTTTCCCTAGATCTCATCTGTGAGAACTGAAGAGACTATCTCCCCGAGCTCGCTGTTCTCACCTCTGTTCTTAGAGGTTGGTAGCGAAACTCAGTGACTCCTGACAATATTACTGACAATACACATCTGAAAAAAATGCAACATGCATATTCATAATGCATGTTTCATTAAATAAGTGCTCATAACGTTTATTCAATAATATGACTCTTCAGTAATGTGTGGTATTCATTATGGTGTGTATGCATAATGTGTTCTGGCATTTCCTACCTTTGAAAATGTGACTATACAAAAGGAATGAAGTTGTTTAATATGGTACTGTGTAATACTACACATCCTGTTAAAGGAATATTTTCAAAGTCAGTTTCAGATCTGGTCACAAAAAAGCAAAAGGAATGTGTAATATTAACTGACAATTAAGAAACTTCTTTATATGGGAATGTTTTTATTCTGAACTGGATCCGTACTCGTCTGGCCAGAAGGACATCATAAAATTTGGCTGTATATACCACAGAAGACATCAGAAAGAATTCACAGATTTCAGGGCCACAAGTTCTGTTTTAGTTGTGCATTTTTTTAATTTAATCACAAAGATCAATAACGGATGCAACGGAGGAATTCAAGTATCATATTCATACAATATTAACGAACCAATATTAGCTTACATTAACAGTGGTCCCTGTAGGCAAAGTTCACTGCAAAGATACAGAGGGTGAGCAACCCAAGTCAGTCACCTGCCAGGCTAACGGAATTGCAAGAATTTATCCACTGTCATTTAACTATGCAGTTTCCCAGCCTTTGCTTATGATGAGTCTGCTCACTTTAGCAGCGCATGCCTCTACCGCATTAGTTCTGACAGTCACAGATGGTTTCACAGAAGTTTTTCTGGTATACTGGCTACAAAAGCTGGTTTGGATTGGAATCAAGCTGTTTATTGCTGAGTATGATGTAACACACTGATGGTGGTGAATCAATTAGGTGTTTCTGCAATAGCCTGCACAGCAAAAATAGCATTTACTGCCAAGTAGTAAAATGATTAAGTAGAAAATCTGGAATCTATTTTTTTCCAGGTGACTAGAGAGAACATTACCTTTTATAATCATCTGGAGTTCCCAGAAAACAATCCAAATTTACGGCAGTGTAGGCGGGAGGCTCATCAGCTGATGGGGTATAATGGATGAATTATGTGCTAGTTGTAGTAAATCTGGGTGTACTGTCATACTCCGCACTCCAGTGACCAGATTGTCACAGACTGTTTGCATACTTTCCTTTTCCTCAGGCCCAAACATGCTTTATCTTGAGCATATAGCTGATGCAACAACAGTATGTGCTTGTCTCTGAGCTAGGCTGCTTCTTGCTTTTTCTGTGAATGGTAATCCAAAAGTCAGTAAAGACAGAGAGATTTCTATATGCCTTAACACACACTTTTTGTGTGTTTTTTTTTCTACCTTGTACACACAGTAACTTTTCTCTTTATAATCTAATATTTCTGCCACAAAATAACCTTCCTTTGTTCATTGCTTTTCATTACTTCTGAACAGAATTAATTTAGTCCAGATTCTATCAACACACTAATTCTCATACTGCTAAAATCTAATATAAGATAGTGAACTGTTCATTAATGTCTGGACTGGAATTCCGTAATCAGTGTTGAGCTGAGTATTGGGCTTAAACTTACTGTTAGGGTTGAGAGTATTCCCTTATTATAGAAATCACAGCCCTGAAAACTTTGCTACCAGAAAAACAAACAAACAAAAAACCCAACAACTTAATTTTGATAGAAAAAAGTAAGCATTTAAAAAAAAAAAAAAAGATAATTACAGCTCTGTGATTTAATACAGTCGTTCAGAATTCCCTTCCTTATGCTATTGGTATACTTAGTATACAGATTCTGTTGGCTGGGTACAAAATTCAAACCCTAAGAAGTGTTCAAATGCTGTCTTACACTTTTATAATAATTGCATGAGGGATGCGATAGGTTCTAAGTCATTGTTTAAAATTATCACTCCTCTCATTTTGTCCTTTTTATGGCTAGAGAATGACAAAGATTTAATGGTGTTAATTAGAAAGTATATAAACAAATAATCAACATTTATTTCTTAAACATAGCCAGCATGTGAAAAGAAAGTTGGTTAAGAGCCCTGCATGGTTAGTAAAATGGGAATGAATAAAGAGAATGCCTTAAAATACACCCCCTTATCCAAAGAGGAGATCTATGTTTATTTTTCTGCTATGTTATGATTTAAATGAACCATATTACTTCTTTCAACAAGCACAGAGCATTTTTTCAATGATGATGAGATATAGAGATTGGTTTTATTATTTTGTTTTAATTTGGTAAAATTGATGGAAGAGATCAAAAGGTATTGCATAATGTTTGTTGCATGCATATTGTTCCCAAACGCATCCATCACATTTCTGTCTTTAACCTACTAGGTACTTCTAGCTATATTCTATACGCTCTGTTCTTTTAGTACGCTGGACACTTGAGAGAAAAAATTCCTCTGGCACAAAGTCTTATTGCAGCAGCCAGACATACTAGTGAGTACTAATCTAACATTACTTAGATTCAAATAAAATTCAGCTAAACAGGCTTAGGTTCCAAATTCCCCTCCTCCTAGTCATTAGTGGCCCAATTCCAAATATGTTGATGGGAAAACCCTCAAGATTTTTAGTAGTCTTTGGAGCTGTCAAATAACCACATTATAAATCCTATTCTTTTTTACAGTCTTTTTCCTTTTGACCCAACAGTAGAAAATCAGGCTATTCAAAATGCTTACCACACACAGCATATATTCTGTGGCAGGAATGAATCTACATTTCAGATACATAACCCTGGGGTTAAAGGAAAGGATAGAGTTCACTGTTTTTTATATATTCATTGGAGAGCTGAAGGAGGTTTTGATTATACCTTCCACCCATCAGAGAAGATGCAATCTAAGGTAGACTCCCTTAGCCAATGCATTTAGGAAAGTCAAGAACCTGTGGAAGTTGATCTAGACCACTTAATGAAGTTATCTACCTTTTTCCATCGGCAGTATATGAATTCTACAGGAAAGTCTATAGTGTCTGTGGCTACATGAGATCCAGGCTATCTAGTAGTACTAACCCACTCTAAAATAATATCTAAGGGTTAACTCACAGCATGGTTAACTCTTTTGGTAACAGAAGATGGTGATGCAGCTTATGACTTTCTCAATTGTTTTGCACTTAGAAGACTTACTTAGGAAGTGTAGACCTCAGCTGCAGGATCTCCACCTGTGGGTAGTGAGGTAAAAGCAGTGTCTCCTACATCATAGTATCCATGACATTCTGCTAGGAGCAACCCCTGTGCTCTAGACCATTTTGGTTTGGACTCAAAATGTTTCGGTCACCATCTCTTGAAGCTGGTCATTGTGTGTATTGCATTTGGTGTAAAAGAGTTACAGAGCCTAACTTTCACTTGACTTTCACAGCTTTTATTGGAAAGTTCATTCATCTAAAGGCTTGTAGGATAAAATTTTAAAAACTTACTAGGAGCAGGGCAAAACCTGGTCTTACCTGCCTCATCTAAGAACCCTAAAGAAAAGGCAAGAATCAGGTATCCTCTTTCCCACATTTCTGCTCCATGATTCTTGTATTCCTGGTGACACAGTGACTCAACCTGAACAACAGCTGGACAGTCCACATATCGGCACATTGATGACTAGCACAATTTCCTGGCAATGTGGGCATATTCCTGCTAAGCTTGAGATATGCTCAGAAACCAGGTTTCCTCTTCCTGGACAAGGGTTTTAGTTAATGACATTGTACAAAGGGTGAAACATCCGTGTTCTCACTATGGAACTGAGAAGCTTATGCATCACTGGGAAATATGTGAAAAGTATCTCGTGTCTGCATCTGGCCTATTAAAGGGAGACTCAGCTCTGTGCTGAAGGGGGAGGCTGCACACGTTGAAAAGAGCCTACACAATCATGGCAGAGAAACTATTACCCTAAACCTTCCTCCCTCCTCTGTTTTGCAGAAGACTAAACAAAAGTATCACAATGTCCTTTTGCATCATCTACATATGAAGTTCTTATGTGAGTATGCTGTACTCTTGCCATTTCTGTCAGTGACATCTGTTCTTATATTCAAATTTTTCTTGGGCTGTGTAAAGCCACAATACTTTAAGTTACACTATAAATCATATTAACGTGGGACAAAACATCACATTGTCACACATTTTCTAAACAAATAGTATAGTACATGTGGTGGTGTTCAAAAATCAGGTCTTTTTATTTGCTGTTTTTTAAGATAATTAAAAAAATATTACCCAGTTTTTGGTAATTATCTTGTTATTTTGCCTGTCTAGTTTTATTTGCCATAAAATGCTAAGAGTATCTTCTGAAGCATGTTCAATGCCATGGCTGCAATTAATTGATTGTAATTTCTGCTATCACAATTATGTTAAGCTTTGCAACTGAAATCACAATACACAAATTAAAAGCTTCATCAAGTTATAATGTATCAAATGGTAGGTCTCTAATAGCTTCTCTTTCCTGATTTTTGTAACTATGTTTAGTGGTTCATAAAACACTGAACTTATTGCAATTCCTAATTATGAGAAGGTCGCAAGGTATGGTTTAATTAGCTAGTGTCACAGAATATATTAATTTACTATAGTAAGTTATGGCCAGGCTGCACTAGTCTGCATATAAACACGTTTCAGTATTCAGTAAAAGAACTTGGTGGATCTGAAAAATGCTTTCTAGGGCTGATGTCTGTTGTGTAACAATTCATGCCACCATTTTTCTTAAGCTCTCTGGCCTTCCTTGCCAGAGAGTATATTGTTTTATACAAAACTTGGCTATGTTATTTCATTCAAACAAAAAACATCAGTGGCCATTACATACAGTTTGAACTAAACGAGGTAGTAAAAGTTGGAGCTTTGATGATCTAAAATTAAGGGAGAAACAAGGCGTGCTCTGTTTTTTTCTAGATAGGCATCAGGGTCATTCTTCAGCTCATTCAATGACCTCTAGAGAGATTCCCTTGTTTATTCACAGCAATAAACAAATGATTACATCTGTACAGAGGAGGAGTACTAGAGCTTTCAAAATTTCATCTTGTTCTAAGCCATTGCTGAAGTCAGGACATTAAATTAAATTAGCAAATACTTATACCCTTTAATACTCTCTTATTCTCATGGTGCTTTTCTTTACATTTCTGAAACATACTGGTAAGGA
Source organism: Phaethon lepturus (assembly GCF_000687285.1). Lineage (NCBI taxonomy): Eukaryota > Metazoa > Chordata > Aves > Phaethontiformes > Phaethontidae > Phaethon > Phaethon lepturus. The sequence continues at coordinate 112,440 of NW_010519625.1, forward strand.
TCAGGTTCAACGAATTAAATTCAGAGTACTACTAGAATTTGCACTACTGAAGTTAAAATCAGAGTCCTGAAAACCCTCCTTCATCAATGCTTTTGAAATCTGGCACCACTTGAGCTTCTAAAATCTCTTACTTTGTCACTCTGAATATGCTCAGAAACTGCACAGTTTTGACATGTCTGAGAACTCATGGCCAAGCGCAACCATGGCTCAAACTCAAACAGACAAAAAAAAAGCTAGCTAATCCTCTGACTAAGTTTCTGGAGACACCTCCTCTTGTAATTATTCACTGAGGACGGATGATTAATACACTGACAGGCTCAAAATCACCAGGAAATGTGCCAATAATTTTTTTTTTTCCTTTTTAATCAGATGATTAAATTAATGAGCCAGAAATAAAACCACACACTGAGGAACTCACCCACACAATGCAGATGTCTCTGTGGGGACTAGGGTGCATTGGTCCTGTGTCTATGAGGGCATTCACTTTCCTGGTGACTATCCTGGCATTTGAGGGACAGGAGAGGAAGAAAGGGAGGACAGCTTCACCATGAGCTGTATTGCAGGGTGAGAATGCAAACTCCCTTGGTCTGGAAGGAGAGCACAGGAGCAAGTTTAACTGTAACTGCCTGTGTTTTCAGGGATACTTGTATTACAGACTGTCCTTTTCAATAGCAAATAAACAAACAAATTTCTGGAACACATTCTAGATCCTCCTGAGGGCAGGATGCCTTTGGGCTAGGGGAAGAATTAGGTTAGTATCACTACTTTTCCACTGGACCAAATGACACTGGTCATAGAATCCATCCAGTGTGAAGCATCCCTTACTGTAGTGCCGGTGTCCTACCCAGTCACACCAGTTACCAAAGGAACTTGTGAGTATCTCCCAAGGAAAATGGCCAGGGATTGTTTGTATCCTACCAGTCCTTGGTTTCTTACAAATAAACAAGGAACACATTCTAGATCCTCCTGAGGGCAGGGGGAAGAATTAGGTTAGTATCACTACTTTTCCACTGGACCAAATGACACTGGTCATAGAATCCATCCAGTGTGAAGCATCCCTTACTGTAGTGCCGGTGTCCTACCCAGTCACACCAGTTACCAAAGGAACTTGTGAGTATCTCCCAAGGAAAATGGCCAGGGATTGTTTGTATCCTACCAGTCCTTGGTTTCTTACATTCTTTCCTGGCAGTCAGAAGTCAGTCAATTATTTGACATCATACATCATAGTAAAAACAAACACTTTATCTTGTCCAAATAGGAAACTGTTTGTAACTGACTGTTTCTAATAAACTTCATGTATAGGCTGTTCCCTATTGTGGTGTAAGTGGACCTCATTCAGTTTAGTGTAATTCACTTCAGAAATAAAATATTTCTTTGGTTTAGAGCAGAGCAGTTACACCTCACTTAATTGCCAGCACTGGAACATGTAATTTTAGAATAAAGCACTCTATTTTTAATATTTTTTCAAGTAAAATGTGTAGAATTGATAGAACCGTGGATTGTTTAGGAGGTGAAATACAATCTCCTTAGGACTGTTGCAAATAATGTATTTTGCACAGTGGTTTTTTTTCCCCCGTTCTCAGTAGTAGACAGCATACACTGGAGACAATTCATTGAACAGCAAGAGTGATAGAAGTTTGGGAAACATGGCCAACAAGGTTCAGTGAAAGAACTAGATTTGTTCAACCAACAAAAGGGAGTATTCTTGACACAGATCTTTAGATATGTGAAAGGTTTCTCAATAGATTTGTTTTCCCCAAGAGGCAAGTATTACAGTGTATAAAGAAAACACACAGTTGCAGAAAGTAGAGGAAGTAACTGAAGCAATTGATTTACTTTTCAGCAAAATTTTAAATCTATGTACAAATGTTCTACATACCTTTAAGCCTTAACAGGCACATATGCTTCAGTATTTGTCATATTCTTCTAAAATAGCTGCATAGTTGAATGACCATATTTGTTCTCCATATTTGCTTCTATTTTATTCTGCTCTATTTTAATGCAGTAGTAGTTATAAGAATATATTTGATTATGCTGAAGAACTAAAACTAATCTTTAGTAATCTCAATGTTTTACCTAAGAAATCGTTGCAATCTAAGTTACCATTATAATTGAAAAGAACTTGAGATACTGTAATTCTTAATATTCTAACATTAGATTATTAAAAAATGTTAGATTTTATCTGAGGTGCTATAAAGAAATGAGGATGTTAAAATTTCTTTAAAGTTGAAACCTTCTAAGAGGAGTCTGAAAAGATGTGGAAACATTTCTTCTGAATATTTCAGTAACAGTGTAATTTCTTCAAAAATAGTTCTACTTTCCAAAGATTTGTGTTTTAAGTGGTCTAAAGAAAAAAAAATTTGCCTCTGAACTGAAATAAATTGCCTTCTCCTAGAAGTGATATGAATTATCATTACCAGATTTATATGTATTCTGAATTTCTTATCAAGGAAGTTAATATCCATCAGCAAAGTTAAATGACTGCAGAGCTGTCCAAGCATGCACTACTTGTGTTAGAAATTGTTTCAAGGTTCTTAAAATAAATTTTCACCATGGGTTTGAAGAGATCCACTGAACTCAAAAGAAATACCTTCCAGTTTCCTGCAGACAAAAATCTAAAAACTTATTAACAGCTAAGACTTACAAATCTCACATCAAGATGAAGTTTGAAATGAAATTATGATTATGGTTGCATTTTATCTTTGTTGGTAGTTGCCAGCAACTATAAGTATTGAAATTTTCTAATGAAGAACTACTTTTCCGGTTCTCATTATTCAGGAGATGCTTTTAATATTTTTCCTTCGGTTTGAAGATCCCATTGTTAAGTGTTTAAAAATAACTACTGATACCTAACACTTTTGATTATTTCTTCTAACTAATGAGTTCATATGAATGTTCTCGTGCTGTCATTCATTATAGGCAAACACAATTCTCTTCCATTACAGACTAACTTAAAGTAGAAGTCATAGCTTCATGTTTTGAAAAAAAACAGTGGTCTAGAAGGAAAAAACTATTAAGAGAAACAGTCTCCCTACATTTTCAGTGCAGAAAAAGGCATGTCACAAAGTGCCCAGCTAATTCAAATTCTATACATATTTTTATATACATAGATTTGTGTATACACCTTTCACTTTTCCTACTGCAGTATTAGGCAACAAGGCACGGTTTGTTGTGGACTCTTGTCTTCTGAGTGACTTATTATCACCTCATTTAGAGTTAGCCTTTTATTCTTGTTTTACTGGCATTAAAAAGGAACTCTGATTCATACTTTACCTCTCTGCATGAGAAGAGCTGGCTGTCACAAACCAAAGCTGCAGAGTGGAATTAGGTCTCAGTCATGCAAGCACCTTTTCTGGCAGAAGTGGAAATATGTAGACTCCTTATCAAGGCTGAAAATGTCATATCCTTCAGGTTTCTCAAGATTAAAAAAAATAATTAAAATGGATAAAATGTAAGAAGGAGAAAGATGCATAAAACTAAGTGCAGGACAATTAGGAGGATACATTTGTACATAGGAACTGGGGTTTAATAATCATAGAATCACAGAATCGTTAAGGTTGG
>NW_010519626.1:0-30012 GCF_000687285.1 Phaethon lepturus
TGCTTCCCTAGCAGGGAGCGCTTCTCTCCTGCTGAGCTGTGGCGAAGAGAGGCCAAGAGAACCCCTTCTGTATCTTCTCTGCCAAGGCCTATCTCTTTTGATAATATAGCTGCCTTGGGAAGACATAGATCCTCAGAGCGAGCACTGCATTGAGGGACATAACACCACTTTCCACCCAGCCGCAAGCTGTTGCCTGGGCCTAAATGCGTATGATGACAACACATAGTGAGAGGCACATGGTCAAAGATGACTGCTAAGGGAATGTCAAATATTGCTATGCCCTTCCGATGTGCAATCATTTAATTTTTTTCCCAAGGGAAGTGAGAGGATGTAAGTAGTTTTCTACTTCTCCTAAGATCTATGTTTAACATTAAGCGCTCCCAAAGAGGATAGGCTTGAAAGTCTATCCTGCCTTGGCAGGGGGGTTGGACCAGATGATCTTCAGAGGTCCCTTCCAACCCCTACCATCCTGTGATTCTGTGATTCTGTGAAAAGTTTTCTTAAAAGCAACAACTGGCTGTTTTGATTGGTTTTGTCTCTTACCTTGAGTGTGATAATACCCTGCTGTCTTGCTGTGGTACATGTTGGTACATGAGAGGTACATGCCCCATCCCTGGCAACATTCAAGGTCAGGTAGGATGAGGCTCTGAGCAACCTGATCTAGTTGAAGCTGTCCCTGCTCATTTCATCATTGCAGGGGGGTTGGACTAGATGACTTTTAAAGGTCCCTTCGAGCCCAGACTATTGTACAATTCTGTGTTCACAGACCTTTGCTGTGGTATCCAATGTTATTGTTAGGTTATTACTGCGGAAACCTGATTCAGGAGGAGAAAGTTTGCTGTGGGGCTAAGGAACTAACTTTCTGTTGAAAATTAAACTCTTTTATCACCTAGGAGAGGTCTCAGTTTTTCTTGTGGGAATGACAGCCGCATAAGGATGTTTTGATATTTTGAAGATTGATGTACTTGGATACAAGACTTTGCATGTCCAAAAATGAGGTTTTTATAAGTACTGAAAGTAGCAAGAACTTATCTCATAGTTACCAGAGGAGTAGAGATAATATGTTTTCCATACTTGCTGCGTTGCATGACAGTCTCATGTGATATGCTACACATGCCTCGCGTCCTGTTCTTCACACATATAATGGATGAAGTGCCTGTATTGCTGTACCAACTACAAATGCTCTTTCCTAATGTGCTTCCCTAATACATGCGCGTTCTATGCCACTGACTGTAGTGTTCTGTGGAGTCACTATCTCCTTTTATTTTGTCAACTATTTTTTACACTTCAGAATGCATTCAACTTCCTATACATGCGTCCTGAATGCATTGTAATCTGCAAAGGGTATGTTTTCTGTTTTGCTGGCTCAGTCACATTGGGTCTTCCAAGATAAAATTGAGAATATTTTTGCTAGGAGTGGTTTCTTCATTCAAAAGAGATATCCATAATGTTTTGTGTAGGGTAGAGGTAGAAGACAACCAGTTGGGCTCAATAAGGACCATATGTGATGCCTGATAGTTTTGTTTTCTCTTTATGTAAAGTTATCACTCTATAACACAAAGCAACTTATCGTCTGTTACCATGTTCCCTTCTCAATTTTCTGTTTTCTTGAACACAGCTCAGGAGCAAAAAACTTGCTGGATCTCAGGTGCATGTGTAAATATAATAATAATCTTGATAATTTCAGTCAAGTAGACAGTGGTTACAAGACCCAGTGGAAGTTGAAGCTATTAATTTTCAGACTGGCAGTAAAGCAAAGAGTAATTGTCCCCTAAAACAAGTTTCATCTTGGGCTGTGAGCTGTTGTATTGATTCTTCAGTGCACATTTTAAAATTGGATTATTTTTTCCAAAAGTTATGCTCTATCTAACTCAAAGAAATGCTGTGTGCTGTGTTAGGCTGAAGGTCACACTTAGAATCAGTGGAACAGATGGTGTATTTGAGCCACTGAAACAAAGTGCAGTTTAATACAGTGAAGTCCTTAAATCTAGAAGCAATGGATGTAGATCTACAAGCAGAGAAACTGTGTTCCGGAACATGTAGCTAAAGGATTGAGGTCAGTGAACAACAACTGAACGTGCCATGCCAGAGGATGCAGAAGTGAAAAAGGCTAATGTCATTCCTGAATGTGTAAAGAGAGGAATCAATAGTAGTTAAAAGGTAATTTGCCTCCAGTAATTAGTATTTTAAGCCAACTAGTGGGACAATGCGTATAATGCATTGTGATATATATTTTGATAGAGAAATTGAAAATGGGATAGGCTGCATGAAGATGATCAATGGTTTGAAAATAAGAGACACTTAAAGAGATTATTTGTTTAGTTTATTAAAAACAGTTTAAAGGTGATTACAGTTTATAAGATCCTTACAATGAAAATTATTAGGTACTGAGTGGCATTTTAATTCAATGGAAAAAGCCATAACAAAAAACAATGGAGATAAATTAAAGCCACAGGAATTCAAATCAGAAATGGAGGACAAATTTCTGACAGTGAAAGTGGAAAGTGGTCTCCATTTTTTATGCTTTCAAGTTATAACTGATCCAGTTATTTCTGCCTTTCCTCACATGCTAGTTGTTCTACACCTGACTTATTCTCATCCTTTCATTTGAGTTGTCTCCAGTTTGTTTTTGTCCTTTCTTAAATGTGATGCCAGATTTAGATCTCAACAGCACTGAATGGAAGGGAATATGTGCCTCTCTCATCTAACAAACACTTTTGTATTTTCCTTCTTTTTCCACTAGCAATGTAGTGTTGGCTTCTGCATTTTAAGCTTCAAATATCTTTCTTAATTTACTTTCAATTTGAATTTCTGCATTTGCCCTTGATCTTCAGGATAACTCAACTGAAGTTGACCTAATTTTCTTTTCTGATTAACTGATGTTTGTTTTACTTTAATTTGTCACTGTTATTTTGTACACTGTAAAAATATAGTCAGACATTAAATGAGAATGTAGCAGGAATCCCTCTATGTGGGGGGCTACAGATACATCCCAGGTACTTTTGGAGATCATGCTTTTCTGTGACTATAAAACTAGAAGCAGCATAGAGCATGGCCATGTTCTTCTCCAGGACTACAAAGAAAATGAAGGTCTTAGTCCTCCCCACGCAGGGAGAGATTTTCCATCCAAACACTTGGTTTATAGTACTCCGTCTGCTACACCTTGGCATAATCATGATACCACAAGGAGAAGGATGGAGGGATTACTACTAAGTACCAGAGTAAGCTAAAGAGAGGAAGTAGAGAGCAGAGCAGTTTTTTTCAGAGAACCAGTTTTTAATTAACTGGTTTATTAATTAATAAATTTATAAATTTATTAATTTTTAATAATTAACTGGAGATGGTAATCTTTTTTTCCAAAATAGAATTATTATCTGTAGCATCTAAATGGTAGCTCTGTATTTTTTGAGGCGTCATCTCACATGCATACTGTCCTCCCACAGTAGCATCTAGAGCCATCATCTGCCCCTGTCATCTTGAACTCATGGTAATCTGATGCTCAAAATCAGGTACAGAATTTTGGCCGGAGCACATCAAAATGTACCATCTTGAATGCTGCCTCTGCCATCCATCCAGCTTCATCAACTATAGTTACAGACTGAACTCGCATTAATTAACAGATCTCCATGAAATATTTGAACCATTGGGAATGGTTTCTGTAGTTCCTAGATGACAAGAAAGATTTGGACTGACATATCATTTTACATTACAAAAACATGTACTTTTTTAGTTCTCATTCAGTAGCTACGATTTCTGTACTTAAGCCCAACTACTGCACTACCAGGCAGAGGTGGCGGAGGTGAAGACTTGCTTTGCTAAACTCAGTTGCAAAATAAAGGTGCTGAGTAAGCCTTTTGTTCTGTTATTTCTTAGAGAGTCTGTCAGCAAGAAGGAAGTGAGAAAGCTAGGAGTCCTTTCAGGTCAAAGTAAAACCAGCTTCTGACCTCTGTAGCAGGTTTCCTATTACCTTTGTTGTGATTTTGGGGGATGACATTTCAGTTATGAACACCAGGGGAAACGGCCGTTGTCTGCACAAGAGGCCCACCTTTGTGGAAGCAAAATAAGTGGAAGGCAACTGTAGGCTGATAAGTTCTGTCAACAGATTTGAGATGGGAGGAAGTTTAAGAGATTTAGGGCTGGGTTTACATGGAATTGTTAGAACTGAAGCAGACAGAGCAAGTTAGAGACGGGGGAAGTTGCCAAGAAGCAGACACTTAACAAGTGTTGTCTTCTTTTGGACAAAGGTCTAAAAAAGCCATTAAACATTTTAATGTGCTTTAGGATTGGTTACATTCCTGACAGTAAAAAGCTTCTTAGCAGATGAAGGCTAAGAAGCCTCGATTATGCTGGTGGATCCATGAATTTTCAAACTCATGAACTCTGATTTTGTGTTCTGACCACATCCCTGATTCATTTCAAGGGAAGACCTGGGCGTGAAATACATTACAGTCACTCTAGATCAATACATCAATTCATTTTGCAGTAACAAAATGGTTTACTGTGGTTAAGTAGCTTTATAGAATCATAGAATAGTTTGGGTTGGAAGGGACCTTTAAAGGTCATCTAGTCCACTCCCCCTGCAGTGAGCAGGGACATCTTCAACTAGATCAGGTTGCTCAGAGCCCCATCCAGCCTGACTTTGAATGTTTCCAGGGATGGGGCATCTACCACCTCTCTGGGCAACCTCTTCCAGTGTTTCACCACCCTCACTGTAAAAAATTTCTTCCTTACATCTAGTTGAAATCTACCCTCTTTTAGTTTAAAACCATTAGCCCTTGTCCTATTGCAAGGCATAAGGGGGGGGGGCGGGAAGTGCACCACCACACAGGCCCTGATAAAGTTCTGTCCCCATTTTTCTTTACAAGTACTGAAAGGCTGCAAGAATCAGATTCAAATTCTGTCCCCTTTACAAGTACTGAAAGGCTGCAAGAAGGTCTCCCTGGAGCCTTCTCTTCTCCAGACTGAAAAACCCCCAACACAGAGGTGTTCTATCCCTTGGATCATTTTTGTGGCCTTCCTCTGGACCTGCTCCAACAGGTTCATGTCTTTCCTTGGCTGAAGGCTCCAGAGCTGGACGTGACTCTTGACTGTTTTGCCTTTTAATTTGTTTTTCCTTCTCAAGTTGACCAAGGTCCAAGCAATCCTTAAAACTAATTACATTATCTTAGTGCTGCCCTGGTTTGCTCCCTGCTACTTGCCTTGTTAATCTATGCTTTCTTAATAGCCTACTACCATAAACTAAAATAAAATGAGCAAAAATATTAATAGTGTAAAATTAGTAGTGCTAGCCTTTCTTCAGTTATTTTTGCTTCTAACCTTCTGGCAGATATAGATGATTTGATGGCTATACCAGTCAAATGCAAAGGAGAGGAGATGTTTCCATAGCTTCTGATAATACGTAGGACATTTCACATCAGAATGTCTTTCATTACAGACACTCATAACTATGGATCTTACTCAAACAACAGAAGGGAAAAATTAATTGCCATATATGGTGACAGCTTTGTTCATAGTAATTAGCAGTGGTTCTCTATCCAAATGAATGTATTTAATAAACTTCTGTAAAGCCTGTCATGGGTTCAATTCTTTCCAATATTTTCATTAGTGACCTGGAGGATACTCATTACATTTTTGGGTAATATGAGGCTAGGAAGGACTGGCGGTGCACTGGAAGGCAGTCTAATTTTAGCTAGTACACTAGCATCATGTCATTGCAAAACAGGTAAACATCACACTAGGATGTTTAAAAAGAGTGTCTTAAGATAGAAAAGAAGCATTGCCCTTTTCCTGCTTCTGAGAAAGTTTCAAAGAAATATTATTCCCAGTTATGGGAGCTCCAGAAATTTGTGGAACAGTTGTGGAAAGTTGTGTTTCAAGAAAGTTGTAAAGCAACTAAGTAGTTAAAGGAAAGTTAAACTCAATAAACAATTAAAAGAGAGCTGGGGAAGGACTGAAGAAATAGGGCTTCTTAGACTGAAGAAGAAAGGACCGAGGGAAAAGAACATTTTGAAGAATGTAAAATGCTATTGCAAAGAGGAAGGGGAATTTTTTTTCCCCTGCATGATGAGGATCAAAATTGAAGTAAAGGAGATTCAGTTTGGCAATAGGGAAAACTGCTCCCACAGTAATAATAAGGAAGTTGGGAATAGATTGCCTAGTGAAGTTGTAGTTTCCATCATTTGAGATCGTATATCATAAATAAAGTAATTTTTGTTCATCCTAATTTAGGTCATGGAAGTTGATCAGATGACCTGTTGAGGTCCTTTCCACTTTTAGGATTCTATCATTATTTCCATTTACTGTACAGGAAATCACAAAATATTTGCAATAAAAGTGATACAACCTATAGTTAAAATAGGAACAAATAGCAGATTTTAATCAAAGCAAAATGTCTTTCACGTAAATGTTGATTAATAAAAACATTACTTCACAATAACCTAATTATTCAAAATACTCAAGCAGTTTTAGTGGCTGAATCCTCTTTAAATATCCATTGAAGTTCACTATTCTTTTTTAGGGATGGAATGTTTTAAGAATGGGATAAAAGGCTACAAGGTAGTCTTCACACAGCTGATAGAGCAACAAGTCTAGAAAGAATCATGTATTTTGCTTCTGTATTCAATAATGTCTTACCAGTTGGTCCTGGCAAATCTTTGTTTATATCAAAATGTCAGTTTTGTTGTGATTTTGTGATACCACCCATTATGTTTACAACAAATGAGGTTTTTTCTTGTTTTGAAAAGTCATGGTTATGGAAATACAATTCTTCCTGATTTTTGTTTGGAGTAAATATTTTAGTAGATAATCCCTGGCTCCTCTTCCCCTTGAGTATGGCTCTCTTGACATCTTCAATAGTACTGTTTTTCAGTCTAATTAATCCTTTTTGATCTTTTCAAGATAGACTAACAGAAATAATGTTTCACTATTGGTCTTAGTGAGAGAAGGAGCAGGGCTTCACTATGTACATGATTATATTGCTTAGATACTACATATGAAAAATTTGCTTTAAATTATTTCTTAATGTTTGAAGATTGAACTTTAATGAATGTCCATGTAGCTTCTGAAAGCAGTTTTCTTTTAAAGTTACTTCATACTATGTACAAAGAAGAGAACAGGACAGAAACTAGAACTGTGACTATTGCCACTTTCTATAAGTACTGTTATTTAGTTCCTTGCAAAGATGCTATTTCTGGCACCACAGACATTCTTTTTCCCACAAAAAATGTTACAGACAGGAAATGTTTTGGATAGCGTAACAACATTTCCTGATAAACATTTTATCACAGCTTGATAACCATTTCCTGTTGATAGGATTTGTTTTAACTATGGTCATTTTGTTGTCTTTCTTTCTATAATTAACACACGTATGTGATCTGTCTAAGTGTGCTCTTCCTGTCAAACAAAGGTTTCAGCAAGTCAGACATTTCGTTATAATATGATGCAAGATTTTTTTATTGTCCATTTCCCTTCATTTAAGCTTTGTCTGGAGCAATAAATTAAATAGCAATACATGTGCAGTATTCTGGGAACTGGGAATTCCCAGAAAAGTGGAGGTTCCTCAATATTCCAAATAGAGCATTGTCTGCTGTGGTCTCAGTGGTTTCAGTAAGCTTGTAAAATAGCTTTAGATGAGAAGGTGGGACCTCATGTAGGATCTAATTGTTTGATGCAAACTTGGACTTGAATTGTCCTGGAAGGGTATCAGAAGAAATTTGGCACTTTTTAAGGAGCTTTAAAGCATTGTCCTTGAAAACTAATATTAAAATGAGACTATGTTCAAGAATTTTACTCTATCAAAATGTCATGTTTTCAGTCAACAGAGCCACTTTTGCCATTTTGGGAGTTACCTACTTACTTACTTACTTCAGTGATAAGAGACAGGCAATATCACTTACATACAGCTGATTCTGGTTCTCATTCACACAAAGATTTGGAGGCATATTTGACTATGCCTCTACCAAATAGTACATGTCCAGGACGCAGCCTCTGGCCCTGAAGCCTAAAGGCATGGTATAGCTGATGTCCGTATTATTTAGGCCTGTATTTCCCTTAATATTCCCTTAATATTCCCTTTCCCTTAAACTTTTGTTTAAAGGTTTCAACTCCATAGTTTTCTTCCCCACAGTTTTTCAAGAAAAGTAAAATTAAGGCACGTTACTGAAAGCAGGTACTATCTGAGAGTGCAAAGCCTGCTGAGATAGCACTGAGGGAGTCTATAGGGAGCAGACCTGGAGCAGTGCTGGCCATAGACCCCACTGAAAACAGTGCTTGATTTGGAAAACAGTATCCCTGAACTGTTCTAGTTGGCACAGGCCAAGTCTGTCGGGAAATCAGCTAACAAGCAGTCTGGGTGTTCAGAGGTCAAGTGTTCAGGCTGTGTGTCCAGGTATGATGAGTTTATGGTGTCTAACTAAGGCTTTAGCTTAAGTTCTATTTCTGTTGGAAAGGCCTGAGGAAAGAAGAATCTGGAGGTCAAGGCTTTAGGCAAAGGCCTACACACATCGGGCTGAATTTGAAAAAAATATTATTAGTGGTGTATTGTGGGTAGGTATCTTTTGCACGCACACCCTGAAGGTATCCTCAGAAAAATATCCAAGGAAACAGAATCTGAAAGAGTGAAAGTTTGGTTTTGGGTTTTTTTTTTTTTTTAGTTAGGCTGGAGAAGAGTGAATAAAGTATTCTTGCAAAGAGTTGATCCAAGTCATGCAACCCAGTGCTGACTGTATAAGCTATTCAGGCGTCTGAAAGAAGGTAACATTGATGTCATCATCTGTGTCACTTGCTGAGGATGTGTGTAAAAATTTGAAGTGTTTGTGGAACAGGAAGATGAACTCACATCCTTGATTTATTATTCTAAAACAAAACAAAATTGGTTACACTGAATCCAGTAATGGCAAGGATAAAGTAGATTTGATTTTCCATTATTGGACGCTAGCAACAAATAATAAGTAAGGCAGTGTGAAAGCTATGTATGGATAGTGTATCATATCCATTATCATCATCTGCTTTCTATACAGCAGACATCTTAGGGACATTTCCTTTGACCGTAATGAATAAAGCAGTTTTAAGGTTCTATATTAAAAATATAGAAAAAATGCTAGCATGTATGTGATGAGGTGTAAAATTTTCACTAAACTGCCTTTCATTTTATAACTATGTTATTAAAACACAAGGTAATTGCTAATTTTAAGCAAATGCTTTAGCATTGTCAGCTTTCTGGCAAGGAATATATACAGTAATCTTATGTTCCTTATCTTATGATAATAACATCAATATCTCAGGTTTTCTGGGATTTATATTACTGGACGCAAATGTCTTAAAAACTATGTATTTTTTTCACTGGCAGTAATTTGCAAGTCACTGTATGGGCTGTTGACAAGCTAAATAAAATCAAGTAATTGCTTTTTGAATATGTGTTAAAAAGAATTATATAGATGATAGAAGCATCCCATTTAATCAGAAACCAAGAGCAGTATTATATTTTTTATGATTGATATAAAAATGTGAACTCGTAAAACTAATTGTCAGAAGAACAGAAAACTTTTTTTTTTTTAATTCACAGCATTAGTCCTAATAATTCAAATAAAAAGAGGTTTTCCTCTTACAATTCAACCTGCAGAACTTCCTGTTACAAGATTCTGCAAGTGCTAAAGGTTTGCATGAACAAGTCAAGGGAGAGCCATCAACTGAGATTGTTCAACAGAGTCTCCAGCTGAGGAAGTCTCTGAGCTATGAATGTTCGAAGGCTAGGATAATATTTAAAGGGAATTTCATATTTACTTACCCTGTTCTTTTCTAACACTCTCTGCCAGGGAACAGATTTAGTGCTGGGGAGAAAACATTCGCTTTGATAAAACTTTGGCCTGACCCTTTATGGCCCTTTTTCCATTCTGTGTCCTTATGTAGAGGATGTTTAATTATGTGTCTAGCTTTTGAGATAACACTGATATACACTTTTTACTTCCTGTGAGGAAATGCTCAATGCTTTCTGGAATTGGGGTTTTTTTTGTGTTTTGTTTTTAACGGAAGCATTGTTGCTGTGACGTTGCACATTTTCTTGATATGAGGACTATGCTCTATTAAGGTCAGATTTTGGACTAGTCTAGGAAATGTGATGCAAGACTAGGGGGGCAGCTGGGCATGCCCAAAACCACACTGAATCTAACACTGAGCATGTTTTTTAAATACTATACATACAGAAATGAATAGCTTAAAAAAGGAAGCATATCATATATTCTGTGTAAATGTAAACTATCATGTTGCCATTAGAAACATTGTAGTATTATACTATATAGACATTATAGAGTATGTACACCATATATAGATGTTGATACACTTAAAATGCTACACAAATCCGTGGTATATGAGCTCCAAAGATGACTTACAGAACGCCATACATGAGGGAAATAGATGGCCATATTTATTAAACAACAATGTCAAAAAATAAAGCAAGAATTTGAAATGAAGGTGAATCAAATAAGCAACAAGTCTGGGCCTACTTGAGAAAGTCAACATCCCTAAAGTATCTGTCTTTATTATCATCAACCTTAAAGTGGGGTTTTTTTGGCTTCTTCATAGCCTTATTAACCGGCATTTTGAGAACAAGTGAACAGGGAAAGACAACTTACCTGTGCTATTGACTTTCTAATTTTGTGTACCTTAAGCATGTGCCTTGTTGTGCATCTTCTGTTTATGCTTCAGGATCTTAATATATCCAACATGTACTTACGTTAAAATCTTTTCATCCTGTCCGTCAATGACTTTAAAATATTTAGTTAATTCATATAGTCCAATGTCAGCAGATGTCTGTTGAGTCAAAGTCTCTATACAGTATTTAGCACTCTTTGTAGGAAATGTAACATAGAAATTGTATTTATTATTTGCTTTTAAACTCATATCATGTTTTCCCCAAAGGGGTGTGTAGCCATTAGTTCTCACAATATGTGGGAAAAGGAAAATAAACAAGTCGCTCAGGGGAAAAAGCTGGAACTATAAACTGGAGTCCCTCAGACCAGCCACAGACAATTTGAGTTCTCAGCTTCATTTGAAATATTCCTGAAACCCTCAATCTTTTCCAATGACAAGGGTCTCTGGATCACCACAAGGTTTTGCAATGTTCTTTTTTGTAGACTGGGGAATAGCTCACACCGCGCTTCACAGCTTTTTCATGTGTTTCTATAACTGCAAGTCATGATGTGTGACAGTTCATCAATCACCCTGCCAGTTTCTCTTCCAGTGGAAAAATTAAGATGACTCTAAAAAGTGTGATGGAAGCTCTGCCATTCAGGGGAGCATTTGCACTGGGGAGAGAAGTTGGAAGAATAAAGAAGCCTTGCCAAAATGCTCATTTTGTCGTAATTGTCAAAAGCCTTTAATTTAAGTAAAATTAATTTATTGGAGTCGTAGAAACTAATTGTGCTCTGAAGTTTAGCAACAGAACACAATAGCTCATCTGAAATTCATGATTTGCATGAAAAGTTAATTCTATCTTTTTTTTATTCCACTTTCAACTTGTTTGTCTTTCAGGGCTATGGTTTTTCTCTTTCATTACTGCTACACATTTTATACACCACATGTTCTACAGTACTCCTTTCCTCCTCTTTCCCCCAGCCTCCTTCCTCTCAAGTGTTGTATGTCTTCCTTGAAAATCTCCCAGATGGGGTGAAATTGCTTCAGTCCAATCTTGCCTGCAGTCTCATAGTTAAACACCCAAAGCAGGGCTCTGACCTCATAGATATACATTCCACTGACTCCATTTTCAAAGGGCAAACTTGTGTAACCACTCCATGCCCAAACCCTTCTTATCCGTAGATCAGGTGTACTGTCACTAAAGGTATTCTGTTCATGTGAAGGAGGACTTTAATGACAGAACAACTGTACTATAATACAAAACCCACTTCTTGAAAAAAAACAGATGCAGAAGTCCAGGAAGCACTTTTGATATATAAATCACATTCCTCAGTAGAGTGCCTATCCCAGGCCTGTAATTAAGCACCAAGACAGAGTTGCTGTTTCAGATGTCACTCCTCTTTTCTACTTCCTCTTGGTCTGAGCATCATGCCCAAGCATGCTATATGTTATAAACCTCAAGTTTGGGGCACACAACTCTCCTAAGTTAATGTTGAGGGAATACAAGTAACTTCCAAATGATGGTCAACTCCACTTCTTTTAGTACCAGAGGTCACACAGCTTTGTGTACATTACAGCTTTACTGGCGGTTAGTGGTGTTCTCTCTTTATGCTTTTGAAATAAAGGCAGAAGGATCCCAACTGGTCCTGACTTTTCAAGAAATGTATCTGAATTGGGATCTCTGGAAGAAGTCTAATCACCCTACGTTTAGCAATTTATTTTCCATCAGTGAATTAGTAGTTCTTGTTATCCAAAACTTGTAGATCCTACAATGTTAGACATCTTCACTGTGAAACATTTCCCCTCCCTTCTTTTTCAAAACTAATACAGAGACTAAACTACAAAATGCATTGGACAAAATCACAAAGAGTTTCAGATACAGCCAAGAATGTAAAAAGGTTTCCCAAGGAAGAGTTCAATGCCTTAAGTACAGACTCCTCAGTCTTTCCTTTGTTTTCTAGCTTCAGAAAAGAGTTATCGACATCTGGCACACTGTTTGGTTATGTGGATGTTGGTTCTACATATTAATTTGTAAAGAAGGCTAGCACAGTAGTACAGTTTTGGGTAATGGATCCAATTATCTTACAGAAATCCTTAAGATCTCTTATGTGTATGGGATTCAGAAGTTCACCTCATACATATACATTCCACTGACTCCATTTTCAAAGGACAAACTTGTGTCACTGCTCCATGCCCAAACCCTTCTTACACCTTATCTGTAGATCAAGTGTACCATCACTAAAGGTGTTCTGTTCATGTGAAGGAGGGCTTTAATGACAGAACAACCTTTTAGCCCACAGTTCATTAAATGACTTTAAGAGGGGGACAGATTAAAAAAAAATAAAAAAAAAACCCAAGTGTATAAAAGCTAGCATGTTCAACCAGATGGTAGGACTCCAGCTGCCAGGCAACTGGGTGCAACATCATGGCTTTGTGTTAGCCCTGAAGTCACTTAACACCATCAGATAGAAACAGCTCCCTCCAGGAACATCAGGACACAGCTGGAGCACATCTTGATTTGCTCCTTCCTGGCAAGTCCCAGGGTCTGGGTGGATGAGCTGCAGCAGGATCAAGTGGAAAAGAAATGCAAAAAGACTTGGACAATGGCCACTAAGCCAGGAAATGCTGGGGCTTCTTTGCATATTCAGCTAGAGAAACTCTCTCAAGAGACCAGGGATTCCTCCCTGAGGAGCTTTCTCTGTCCCCAGGCAAAGGGAAGAATGCTTTTTGCATTTCAGTAACTTCTCAATGTGCACAAAGGTCTAGTTTCTCAAGGGCTTGACTGTATTTCCCAACCTGTATCCAAATGCCATTTCCAGATCTGTATGCTTGTGGGTCCAGTGGCTCCCAGTACATTGACACCTGGGCCAAAGCAGATCCCAGACCTAAGCTTTGTGCTTGCACCTGAGAGGAGGTCTGCTTGTGAGCAGTGTAGAGCAGCACAGGTTGGAGACTTCTTTCACAATGTCAAGGAGCCAGATTTTGTCCATCTTTCATGGCCATTGCTGCTTCCCTTTTGTGATGAGATGGACCAAGCAAACTCAACCTCTAAAATGACCACCTGGAAGTGTGCTCAGCATACCAGTTTCTCTGTGTCCCTGTGAGTGCTAGTCAGGGTGAAAAAAAAAACGAGAACCCAGGCTTTCCAACAGGATGTGTATCCAGCTGAGCTCATTCCCCCAGGACACTCAGGTCTGAGGCTGGGCAGTGGCTTTGTGTCAGTTTTCATAACAACGTGGAATCAGAAACCTGAATTCCACCCAGGTCCCAGTTTTGGTACATAAGTCCTCTGAGGTTCTCAAAGTTAAGTGCTTGTTACTCTTTCCCATGCATCATTAATGGAAGCCCTATAGTTTTATGTTTCTTCTTGCAATAGTTTAACTAGCCAAGAGAATAAAACAAGATTATATCAGCATTGCAGGATTTGCTTAGTGAACGAAAAAAATAATTAAGATGCCGTCTATCTTTCTAGACAGATTTAAGGGAGCGCATCAGTAATTAGAGGATAGAACCACCCTTAGCACATTTTCAAAAGATGATTTTTTATGTTTTGGAAGACTAATTTGTGTACTGCTTATCCATAAAGATACAACTGCCCATCACACAGCTTTCAGAAAAAAAGCCCCCACCTGAAATAGAAAAAAGGAACATGCAGTTAACGGAGAAATGCAGTAACATCGCAAGCTGTGATTGGTATTGTCGCTGTAATAGAAGCTTGCATGGGAATATCACGGAACAAGGATTGTGCACATTACAGTCACATAAAAATTCTAAGTAAAAAGTATCTCTAAGTCATGACTCCTGTCTACGAGATGCTGAGTACCATCAGTTGCCAGATACCAAGTTCTGATCGCCTCACTGTTGTGGCCCTGCTGACATTTTAGGGGACATAGGTAGAATATACTTGAAGAATAAGTTTGGATTAAGAGGGTTAGACACAATGTATTTATGGTACCTAAGTCTCAAGTTTCAGGGGTGGACACCAAACCACAGCCTGTCAAAGTCTTAAAAAAACCGCTAAAGATCTCTTCAGTTTCTGTTGCAATCCTGAAGCTTAAAACATTTCTGAAATATCTCCCTGAACATCCACATTTCTCCCATCACAGTTTAACGCTGCTTGTGCTTCCCATCTGCCCTGGCCAACAGCAGGGTCAACGTTCCTCCAGGAAAGACCATGGACTGGTTTGTCTCTCAGGCCTGTGTTCCAACATGGTTTGGAGAGGTCAGGCACAGCGGGGCTGGTTCATACCTTGACGACACCCTGGGAAAGTAGGTATGATTTTCCCTGGATATACAATTTAGGCTGCCTCTGAACACTTCCACAGGTTATTATGAACAAGCAGTAAATCCAGCCCCAAGTTGGGTTTGTCTGCTCCTGCAGAGCAGTGGTGACTAATGGGGTGGGATGCAGCTCCCCTCACTATTTTGATGATGCTCACATTGTACTCTAAAGTGTCCTGCTACTTCTGTCTCTCTGCATCCATCATGTTTAACACAGCTTTAAATCACCCCAGTGCTTATCAGGTTGCAATGCAAATGCAATTGCCGAAGTGTTGCTGGAGTCAAATGGGAGTAAAAGCAACGTAACTGAAGAATGAAGGTACTTAGGTTGAATACTGAAGCTTCTTTTGATACTTTGGCTTTCAGACCATGAACAGGATTGTATAACCTGATCGCCAGCATTTTCAAGACTGAGTGACTGAGGAAGTTCATAGAGACTTCTGTCATCACCTTACTTTCATGCATGAGTGTGACATGTAGGGTGGCCATTCTGCAGCTCCTGCTGTTGCTCCAGTGTAGCATCCTACACACTGAACACCGACGCCATGGAAAGGCTGCAGCCAGCTCAGTAGAGGAACAGTGCTGAATGTGGCTCAATCTTATTTAAGCACCTTCCTTATCATCCTGACCAGTGTTACTGCTTCCAGATGGAGTCAGTCAGGATGCTTCAGCCATGAAAAACAACAATAATAATCAGGAGAAACTCAAAAAAACAGAAGTTGTCATAAGCAAATTGCACTGAATAAACAAAGAAAACTTCAGCTTTACTTAGAACATGTAACCTGATGTCTCCCTGCTGGCTTTTTCTCATCTCTACCACAGCCTACTTTTCAGGTCGTCTTCTAAGCACCTCTGCAAAGGCAGTTCCCAAAAAACATTTAGGCCCGTGGAGCCATGTAGAGTTTTTTATAAAAACATAAAAGGAGGAAGAACGAAGCCCAGCAGTCTTTTCTACAGTGTAACGACAGCAAGTGGACCATAGAGGGTAGTCCGCATGTCTCAGTCCCTGGTAATCCTTCTCGGTAACCACCATTTTGTATCTGTCTTAAAGTCCCTTGTGTTCTTTCCTTTACGGAAAATATTCAGCGAAAAGAAAGTTTGTCCTCTGGTTCAGTGCCTTGGTGTTGCCAGGACACAAGTCTATGCAAACAAGTGTTAAGCTCTTTAGGGCTAAGCAGTAATTATCCAGCTTTGCCAGCTGACTGGTTGACTTGCTGCCAGGGGACTGAAGCAAGGCTTGTGACTTCTAAGCATATTGGATGACAAGTGACAGAACATGCAGCGGGGATAAGGGTACAGATTAGCACGGTTCAGTGAACAGAAGAACAAGCAAAATGGGGCTAAATGGGGTGTGGTCAAAACAGATATTTATTCATCTGGAAGCCATCTGGACTTCTGGGTGCGAACTTCATGTTGCAAATGCCGGGATGGAACTATTCAAAATTTCAAGAGGAATTTCTCCCAGCTCCAGTTTACCAACAGTATTTCCTTTGTGTGTTTTTTGTCCCCTACAAGGGCTTCCTATGTAGAGAATTGTTCTTCAGAAGCTCTTTGGCTTTTGTTCCTTCTTAGTGGAATTTCTTTCTGAGGAGCTATGGTGACAATCCTATCTAACCTGTTCTTTTCTATTCTCTCCCCAGCCTCTGACAAGAAAACTTTACCTTTTTTTAGTTCTTCCTCCTGGTTCTTAGAATTCAAATGGCTAATCATAACCATAAGTTAGCTGAAAAAAATCAGTTACAGTGAAGCAAAAAACCAAACTAATACTGGTTTGCCTTTGGAGATAATAAATTATGGATGCAGCTGAACTTCAGTATCGGAGCCTAAATTAAGGAAGTTTTAAATTATATTTGAAGCTTTATTTTGTTCATTGCTCTTTTTGAGCTACAGGAACCTTGATAAGATGGAGTTCTATGAAGCAAGATAATGAAGAATTAAATTATGAACCAAAAAGTACTGTTCAAATCGTACCGTAATCTTCCCAGCACGTGCATGCTTTGCCATCTGCTCTACAGGAAAACATTTCATAGACAAAGATTGCATAAGCAAATAAATATGAGGAGAAGTAAACCTATGTGAAGAATGCCAGGCTAGAAGTGAGTCTTTTCATAATGTGGGATATCAAGAGGAATCTGACTCGATTCCCCAGAAGCAAGGGGCCTCACAGAAGTACAGATATCTTCCCTTTTCAATGAATCGGAAATGTTCCCTCTTTCATGCTGTGAAAAGCCACAACTTCTTATGTGGAGACTGGAGTTTATAGTGGAGTGAACTGAGAAATTTCTGTGTTCCTCAGTGAGGTCAAATCCAATCCCCAGACAAGCAGGCATCACGGGTGGGAGCATCTTTCCTACTTTTATGTATCTACAAGGGTGGACCTATACAATCACCCACATATCCTCCATGAACAGTGGAGAATAATCATCACTTTGAGGGGTGATATATTTTACTTTAGATGTCTGCTGTAGGACAAGGTGACTTAAATCCCATCAATGTCTCTTTCTCTCTGCTTATTACAGAAGGAATTTAGGATGGTGACTGGCACAGAAATCCTTGTTAGATGGAGTAAATCTGTCACTGGCTACTGCTCAGACTTCATGGGCTCATGGCAGCTTACAAAGCGACAGCATGATAACCTGCTGAAATGTATGAGCTATTGGATGTTTTTTTGATAATTATAACTTATGTTGTCTATTTGGAGGTGTGTCTAGAAATACCATAATACTGTAGTGAACTACATATGATATCAGGAAAAATTCACTTGGATATTTTCAGTTGATTTTCATCAGAGCAAATAGCTTTCATTCACACTTAATTCTTTTTTCACTGTGATTTGTACAAAGAAATAGAAATGTCTTTCTCTGTCTCCATCAGGAAAAGCTGAACACCGTCTTTGAGCACTTAGGTTTAAATTTAAATCAATAACTTTTCTGGACATTTAAATTACAACTAAAATATTAAACAACATAAATAACTAAAAAAAATCTTGATCTCTCTTTAGAATGGTAACATTACATATAAAAAAGAAAATACATTGGATAATATTACTTCCAATATATGCTGGATTACTTAAAATGCAAATCGCTTTCTGAATCCTTAAACCTGAAGGTCTAATTATTGGTATCTATTCTTGTCACTGACTAGCTCTCTCTTTTCTGGTTATGCTAATAATAATCCTAGTGTTATTTCTCTCTGTTTCTATTTTGTGAGAGTTATTCACTGTCTACATTTTCCTGGGTTTTTAAACCAGCTTTTCTAAAAAAACCTCAAGGTCCATACAACTACTTCATTGCTGATCTCTCTCCCTCTCTTCCCCTCAGCAAATGATTTTTAAACTCCCTGTCCTGTTTCAACCGAATGAAACAGCCATAGAGGTTTCCAAAATAATTACACTCCTACCAGATTTGTGGAGACTGACAGCTAGATAGAGGAGAGAGCTGAACAAAGACTCCACTGGTGGACAAGCAAGCAGACCTAGGTCCTGATGCATTGCTTCTGCCCCAGTACGCACTTTTTTGTGGTCCTTGGCGGAGCCCAAGGGGACTTGGAGTGGATTTGGGTTACCGTAGGATGAGTGCATGGGTGCAGATGAAAGGAGGGGACCCAAACCAAGAAGTCTGATTTACCTGTTAATTGTGTCATTCATGAAGCAATTTGTCTGACTGCCTTTTTTTCCCCTCTGGTTCATTTTTCTTTGCTTTACACTCTGTGAATGAACAGATAGGAGCTTTCTAAATTTGTCCAAATATGCAAACAGACTGAGAACAGAGTCCATCTGACCTTGGTTCACTGCCTCAGAATAAGCTTTTGAGGGCATTTTTAAGAGGAGTATATAAAGTTCCAGGAAGAGTGATCTACAGTGTCTGAATTCCTTGAACTCAGAAGTAGGGCTGCTATTTCTGTGACTGATAATGACACACACTTTATATGCACCGCAATTAGTGGTACATTTCACATGTTGAAGCCTCAACTGGGATTGTGGCCTCTTTGAGCTTAATGTTGTACGAGTGTATATGTATGAGAAAGAATAAAACACAAACCAAAAGCAAAAAACATTCACTGAAGTTTTCTATAAAGATTAGAGGTGGCCAAGAACTTTTCAGCAAAGCGACTGTCACCACAAAATACCAATTATTTGAAATGAAAACTCCTTTTTCACAAATGCATTCATTTCAGCTACATTTTTTGCACAAGGTAGAAGCCCTGGGCTTGTTCTGCCCTGTGCATAAACCTGTTGCTGTCTGGAGAAGCACCAGGCACAGGCATACATCTGCACACAGGGTAGAAACCTCTTTGGAAATTGAAATACTGGGTGCTGAAGCTCTTATGGTCAATCCTGAAAGCCTTATCACGACCCCCTGCCCCGATGTCCTTCCTGTGGAATGATTTGTGTGAGTCTGGTCATGGGAACTGCTCCTTGGCAAAGCATGGGGTGAGCTACCTGCAGCTCCTCAAATGGGCACACCTGCACCTCCACTCTGGGGCTCAGGCTCGAACCCAGACTGGGATCTCACTGTGAGAGGGATTTCACACTTTGTAAGAGGGAAATCATGATGCAACTGACGCTCTTATGACTTTATACTAGCCACTGGGTAAACCCTGAGCTTAGAAACAACCTAAGTTATCAGTGCTCCACTGTAGAACATTCTTTACCCAATCTTGGCTGTGAAAATGAGATAATTTGAAATTCCTACTTTGTTATCCCTTGAGGCAATTGGAAGACACAAATAATATTTAAAAAGAATAATTATTAATCCTCATCACATATACAACCATGAAACTTACTTCTTAAAAATTCATAATCTGGTATTGGGGTGGACTGAATTATTTGCTGAGTAGCATCAACACAATCTGTCAATAAAGTGCTCTTGAACTTTTAAGGTTAACTACCCTAGTAGAAAAGAACCTGGTAGAAAAGGACACCTAGGTGTGTTGGTTGACAGCTGAACATGAGCTGAACCAAGAAGGCCAACAGTGTCCTGGCCTGTATCAGAAATAGTGTGGCCAGCACGAGTAGGGAAGTGATTGTGCCCCTGTACTCGGCACTGGTGAGGCCGCACCTCGAATCCTGTGTTCTGTTTTGGGCCCCTCACTACAAGAAGGATGTTGAGGTGCTGGAGCGTGTCCAGAGAAGGGCAACGAAGCTGGTGAGGAGTCTGGAGCACAAGTCTTCTGAGGAGCGACTGAGGGAACTGGGACTGTTCAGTCTGGAGAACAGGAGGCTGAGGGAAGACCTTATCGCTCTCTACAACTACCCGAAAGGGGGTTGTGGTGAGGTGGGTGTTGGTCTCTTCTCCCAAGTAACTAGTGATAGGAAGAAAGCAAATGGCCTCAAGTTGCACCAGGGGAGGTTTAGATTGGATATTAGGAAGAATTTCTTTACTGAGAGAGTGGTCAAGCATTGGAACAGGCTGCCCAGGGAGGTGGTGGAGTCACCTGGAAGTGTTCAAAAGACATGTAGACATGATGCTTTGGGACATGGTTTAGTGGGTATGGTGGTGTTGAGTTGATGGTTGGACTTGGTGATCTTAAAGGTCTTTTCCAACCTTAATGATTCTATGATTCTATGATTCTATACCTTTTTCCCTACTATTCTTTTCTATGAACAATTACAATATTTTTAAACAGAAAAACTTGGGGTTTTTTTCATAAATGGAAATGAGCTATTCTTTTTCAGACAGTTTCATATATTGTAATTAACTTCAGCCATCACAGTCTTTCATGTTTTGAGCCACAAATTGAAAGGCAGATAGTTGTGTTTGGACTGATGGAGACCCAAACTTGCAGTGAACCAAAGACGACAGTGTGCTGTTTCCCTCTTGCTGAATAGGTTTCAGACCTCAAAATTTACATCTTCTGGATTAGAAAAGAGAGCCTAAGGCAAAATTAGAAAAGAGAGTTAGTGTGGATTTGTCTGTTTAAAATAGTGGAAAGATTTTGGAGAAAACTTCCTAATCCAACAACTCTTTGTGCTGGCAGTTTTATTTCAGCGAGTGGCAGAATTGTGTCCCACTCCTGCAGCGTACAGCTGACGTCACTGGCTTATTAATGCAAATTAAAGTAGTCTGCAGACTAATTTTAGGTGTGTTGAAAGTGAACCAAAGAATTAGGAAGTTGTTGCTTTCAATTTTGTTGTGAACCTGTCCTCTTTTGAGGGATGTCAGGTTTGGTAGGCAAGAGAATCACATGTTATTTATTCATTTATTTGTTCATAGCAAAGTATATCAGATACATGGTACTTCATCATCTCTGGTTTCACAGGCCCCCGCCAGTGAAAAATATTTATAGAGATTGCTTTTGATGGCGTTTATGCCCGAGATGTTATGCCCAGTCACTTCAAATATAGTGGATATATGCTGACAACACCCAGGGCTCTTTATGCTCTTTTTCATCCCAATGGCAAAAAGTAATCATTAATGCAGTTTAACAGTGCAAATTAGGGTTGTTTTCTGATTGCGTTGGATGTCTGAAGGTAGAAAAGCAGATGGGGTGTGTTGGGAATCTGCCGTGTGGTTGTCCACCTTCTGCCTCCATTGTCTTCCTTTATCAACATACAGCAGCTCCAAATGCCCACCTGTAAGTCAAACAGCAGCACCTATAACCATGCTTGCAGGGCACACTATTACTGTGAGCAATTTCACTGATAGACCTTTTGCCTGCCAGAGATGCATCTATTAAACTGTATGGGCCATAATGCAGGAAAGATATGGGTTGTTGGAAGGTTTTATTGGACACTGTTTCCATATCTTTCTCCAAAGGAAGAGATACTGCAATGTGTGAAAATAAGATTAGGAACAAATGCCGACTAGTTGCAGGCAAGAGTGGTCACAAGGGGAAGATTTATTTTGGCTGCTGCTAAGGGCTTTCCTCTTTAAATTTTTAATTGGTCCTAAAAATCAGACCAGATACGTTTGTAAAGGAAAGTTTTTGAACTGTTGTTGAACAGCTTTTTGAACAGCTTCTGTTCTCAGAAGCTCTGAAATGAATACCTGGTTTGAATTTAGCAAGATAGGATGTAAGAATACAGTGATAATTTGTTACTGTTAAATTCCAAATAAGCCAAGAGAGGTAATGGTTTCTTCGTGCAAGACCATGAACCAACGAAAAGAAAAATAAGACCCTGGCCATAACAGCCTTTCTGGCTTTCCTGGATTTTAGGCCATAATGTGTGAGTGATAAAGTTCTTTATGCTACTGAAGAAACACACAGGAAGGGATGGAAAGGCACTTCTCGTGGGATCACACATCTAAGCAGCTGTGGCACCTAGGAGAAAAGAGGGAGCTCATCGTGTCCTTGCAGTCAGGACCAGTCCTGTCAAAAGCAACCAGGTCCTATCCCTTGGGCCCTGCACCCACACTCTACCTTTGTTCTCAGCAGGTTGTACAGGCAAAATCAAGCGCTTATTTTCATTTAGATATAAGCTTTTTGTATAGCGACCTTTCAAGCTAAACCTTTTGGGTTGGATCCTTGTGATCAGATTAGTGTCATGTCAATGTCTATGTCTGAGCTAGTTGTGCTATAGAGTCACTAGAGAGGGACAGTGATGCTGGGGGCTGATTCCTTTTATCTTAATGCAAATGTCTAAAATAGGTCAGATACACTGCCTTATACATGCCTGCTTCCCTCCATTTACTGTAAAGAAAGCATGTGATGAAAGTAAAACTACACAGATTGTAAGGTATGTATAATTTGGCACTAGAAGGAATTCTATTTCAGTAATAGTGCCACCTTACTACCAAATTATAATTTTAGAATATTACTATAATATTATAATTTAAAAATATCACTATAATAGTGTCTTCCAGTTTTCTTGGAATTCATGACAAGACACCATTTAGATAGAAGTTACCACTTAGAATTAGAAGGCACACTCAACATTTCCTGTGACCTTAGGTATATATAAGTGGAATCAGGTCACGGTTGTAATATGGTATTCATTCTGAAATGACTGAAAACAAGAGAGCAGTGTCCCACACATAGAGCTACTGCAGAGGAAGAAATTACTGAGTTGGAGCAAAATTGTTTAGAAGTTTGACTTCTGGCCACAAACTACTCGGTAATTAGACTGTGGAGACAGATTTTTGACAGGCCATGGATGGATGTAGATTTGAAAAATAAGTAAAGGAAGAAGGCAGCCTTAATTTTACTAAAGCTTCAAGTGTGTAATTGATTCTAGATCGCATTCGAGATCGCCTGTAATTAATTACCTGTAGTTTGCAAAAGAGGCACAGCTGTGGTGGCAGAGAATGTAATTTGATAATTCCCATCGCGTTCCTGAAGGAGCGCAGGAGAGAGCATAAGAGAACTAGGTTGCATGACTAGGTTGCAGTTCGTGTGTGCTTTCTGAAACATGGCACTCTCTGCTATACCAATCCCTGCGTGTTCTCAGGTGCCAATAGCTGTCACTTGTAACTCCGTTCGCTTATGTACGATGGGAGATGTTGGCAGTGGGAGCAAAAGCATCTTTCCTACAGGATCTTTTATTCCTGTGGAACTTCACCAAAATAGCTTAGTATAACATGGCTGTTTTCCTAAAATAACGTTAGTAACTCAGAGGTTTAACTGAACTATACATACCCAAGTGTGTAAATCATTCCAGCAGCTAATTCCCTCAGTAGAGAGGACTATAGGAAGATTGTTGCTGTATGCAATTCATGCCAAAGACAGTGATACTTACATAATTATACTCTATTAATAATGTTTCCGTATATAATTGTGCATGTTCTGGATACGCTGTGATGTGGCTTTTCTACCCAGAGCTGCAGGAGAGGGGGAAGATGAGAAGTGGTACCTCAACGGCAGCTCTGGCCAAAGGCATTTTGCTGTGAGGTGCTGCTGCAGGCTGAACTTTTCTGTGGCTCCTGCGAAAGCCCCCTTTGAAGCTGCTCAGTGTCACCTTTTAGAGATGTGCCCTGCATCCTCTCCAGAAACAGCCCATGCTTGAATTAGAGGGGTTGTCTGTAACCTCTTTTTCGGCCACATACAGGGGTTATCGGGGTTGCCTTTAATACGGGTGCAGAAAAAGGGGGAAGAGGTGCTGTTGAAGCCACATCCTGTCCTCTCACACGACCTAAAGGAAAACCAGAATCCAGACATGGCAGAGAACTTCTTATTTCCCGACAAAATTCTGTTCACTTTAGGTATGTTTTGATTATCTGAAGTCTCTAAATATACTGTGCATTATTATATACTTGTGTGTATGTATATATGTATATATAAGCATACTACTCTTTAAATAAGTGATTGCATCATCTAAAAACTACTCACAGGTTCATTGAGCATTTCTGAAGGTGAAAGAAATCATGTATCCAACCAAAACTGAAAATAAAAACTGGAAAGGTAACAAAAAGAAAAAAGGCAAAGCACTATTCCCAGTCTTTTATCACCATTCTGGCCAAGAAACTGACTGATGTATTTCAATCTAGCAACAGAGATACCCTAAATAAATGAGAGCTATCTGCGCATCTTGCACAGCAAGACATGCGAAAAGAGCATGAAGGCTTTGGACCCAGGCTCTCAAAAGTTAGGAAATGCCAGAAAAAAATTACAAAGACAACCTTAATTTTTCCCCTTTCTGCAGATAATTATAATACAGTCTTTAGCTATCGGTTCCCCGGCTATTTTTGCCCCAAAGAATTCCTGCCTTAATCTGCACAAAGAGGAAGAGTGCTGATCGTTCAAGAGCTGCTCCTCAGCAGTTTGCTTCATCCTGCTGTGGTCTTCAGTCTTTGGCCTGGTTTACTGGCACTGAAATTAGGGGCCAGTTGTCCAAGGCTCCCTCTGGAGTCAGTGGAGGGACATTAGCGCTTCCTCGGGGTTTTTCAGTTCAGTGTAAAATCTGAGTTACTTTCTGGAAGTGTCTCTTTCTGCAGCAGGGAGCCTAAGGTGAGTAAGTGCCTATATCATGCACTTTAAGTGAGTATTTATTTAGGTGAAAGCAAGCTGGTCCATAAGCCTTGTTTACAGCACCTTGTTCTCAAACAATGCTTCATTTCCCTGTGTAATTTGCCATGATACATGTTGCTTCAGTGTCTGAATACTTTGCGAATTATAACTTTTTTTCACACAACTCCAGTGTATCTCTTGAGAGCTGAGACCCTAAGTAACATTAAAAAAAATCTGCTAATTTTGATTTTGGTGTACTATGCATTATACATGGATTAAGAGGGAGCTCTCATTGCCTTTGGCTGTAGCTCTGTGTGTGTACATGAGCTCACAGTATACAGCGAAATCCCAGAAAAATGCACTTCGTGAGCCCCTGTGAGGGGTCAGGTGTAGGCAAGCAGCTCAGGACCTCGCAGGATGCTCTCTCCTGGAAAGGGCAGAGCTTCCTTCTCCACAGCAGCATTTAGTCAGCTGAACTGCACAGCTGTCTTCTTCCCTTGTCTCATTCATCAGTCTGGCTTACAATTTCTGCGAGTCCAGGTGCTCCTGCTGCAGGTGTCGCTTCCTCTTGGCCGCCTTCACTTCCCCAGCTACCTCAGTCTGGGCTTTCATTCCCCGGAGCCACATCAGGGACCTTCCCTTGCTCAGCTACCTCAGCCCAGTGGAAGGGTCTCCCAGGAATAGCTCTTTACAGGAATCTCCTTAAGGAAGATGTCTTGGCAGTGAACAACCATCTTGGCTCCTGTTTGAAGCTGCAGCTGAAAGGTACCACATCCAGCAGCACACGGGTCAGCTCCAGCCCTGTGGTGGGACTCTGGTTCAGATAAATTACCTTCCACTTGCAGCAGTTTTTCTTGTCGCATTTTGGCTTTGCCTGTAGATTTCTCATCCAAAGAAAAGCCTGACCTCATTAAAATATTGGCCCTAGGGCTTTGTGTCATGCCATGAGTGCTATTACTTATCCTTACCACAGGGAAAAAAGCATGCCACCCTTCAAAGTTCAGAGGTAGAATCAAACATGACTGCCAACTTTCCTACATTTCAAGTTTTCCATATCAACATCTTGACTCAAGTCCTAATGTTTTGGAAATTCAGAGGCCAGAAACTCTGGAGTCCACTTTTGGATTTTAATTTAATCCCACTGCTCTTGGAATCAACCACACAGGTTCCCATCTGAAGAGAATGAGTTTGGACATAGTCCCAGTAAATACTGGTTATTCTATTTCAGCTGGGAATGATTTGGATCACTCACCCTAAGAGTGTAATGATGAAGTGATAAACTTAGTTAAACAGAACGTTTATGTTAAACAGGAGGTAATGTTTATAATTGCTAAAATATATTTTTAAAAAATCACAAAGAGCAACTTTATATTAGCCTATTATGTTTTTCATGCTCACAACCTGCTTTTTTGGCCAGACGAAGAGAAAGAGCAGATGTAGAGGCAATGAGCTTGGAGGGCATTTCCAAAAGCATTCCTCAGTCATTGCCTTTTAAAGCCCAAATCATATAATCTACAGTGCATTTTGTTTCTGTGTCCCACTGGTCAAGCATCAGTTCATTTATATCTATGTCATTATAGCATTGCTATACCAAGATCTTGAAAGGTCCCAGTGACCTTACACATACCTCACCACTGCTGCTGGCGCAGCAGCCACCCCAACTCTCAAATGCCTTATCAGAGCCTCCGCATCACTCAGCGTCAAACATTGTGATCTCTCTCTAAAACCACTCACACTGAAAAATCAATACATCACGAAACTTTCTTGCCTTTTATCCGTCGGACACCTTCCTCTGCTTCAAAGATAGGTTGTTAGTACTTCCCTTACAACTGAAGCCACGTTGGCCTCTCGAGCTGCACTGTTTGCACCACAGCGATGACCAACTGACATGGCCAGCAGCATGCAGCTCAAAACCACAGCCTTATCAAGTCAGCAGTTTGGCTGCCATGGAAGCAGATGTATCTTCCATACTTTAACTCAGCTTCTCCCATATTGCTGGTAAAACTGACCCTGGTGTTTTTACTAGTTAACTCTATGATACGACCTGTAAAATGACCTTGTTCCAGGCTTCTGCCATGAGTTTTGCTGGTTCCCCCCATGAATGAATCAGGCACACAGATCACACATAAGCCCTCTGTTAAATAGCCGTGTGAAAGCTCTCCCTGTTCAAAACCATCTTGTCTGGATGTTCTCCACTGGAACCATAGATTATAAGACATTTATGTCTTATGTTTTCTCTTCCCATTTTTGAGTTAATTTTGGTGGAACAAATACTCCCAGAGTAACATGGATGTGCAGTCAGGTTTTGAACTCAAAAATCATGGACTGTCTAGTCCTGTGGAAACATGCTAGACAATTTCTACCAAGGGTATGAAATTTGTTGACTCAAGCACACAAAAAAATCAAACCAAGAGTAATTTGAACCCAAGCAGATATCAGATGGAGTTTAAACCTTAGCGAAGATCCTTTCCTGAGAGAAGGCATCTGCTGAAGTCTCATGCCCTTGAGGAGTCCTTTTTAGTGGAAGGATAGGATAGTTAATTTATTGAAGGTGGGGCTATGAAAAGCAGTCAGTTCTTCTGTCTTTAACAAAACAACATACAAAGGAGAAGACTGCGAAGTTAGGGGGGTGTGTGTAGAAACACAGCTGGGGTAGACACTTTCAAGAAATGACAGTCATAGATGGGAATTCCCAGCTAATAGGTTATTCCAGATAGGTGATCCTCCGGTTCCTGATGGTCAGGCTAGTTTGGGCTGTGCTATGGCTCACCTGGGCCAGTCTTTGTCCTGTATTGCTCTGTTAGCAGACAGGACAAGCTAAGCTGCTGTATCTCCTTGTTACGCTAATGTCATGCAGCATCTCCCTCCTAAGTAATGGGGAGAGACTCCACGTGCCCGGTATGAACCTGAGCGGTGACTGTCATGTCAAAATACAAAGTTTCATAACGGCCGAAATGTTCGTGAATCCCAGACTGCCATAAGGGCATTGTGAAGAGTTACTTCTCAACATGCCAGCAAGATGACTGCAGTTCTCCCACCTTTGCTCTCCCATCTGGAAATGGTTCCTCATCTGTCCTAAATGGCCTGTTGCGTGGGGCAAAGGACGAAAAACCCCATCGTTTTTCCCACTCCGAATCCTGCCCAGCAGCAAGCCACAGGCACACACCCCACTGTAATTCAGGCCATTTCTGTCAGCCACGTGCAATGCCTCGCTGTGCCCTCGCAGACAGGGAAAGGGTGAGCAGCAGCTGCCTAAGTCAGCCCTGAGAATCCCCGCTTCACAGCGGGGGACCTCATTCAGGGACTAAATCGTATGAAAAATATTAATAAGACCAGGTTAAAAACACTTTTTAAGTATTTTTAGTATCACCGAGGCTTGGAAGAGCGGAGAACACTCCTGATTGAAATGTGTCCTTGTAATTCATAGGAAACCTGCGGATGAGAAATGCCCTTTTACACTTTGTAAACTGGGCTGAGCCGCTCTTCGTGCTCCACTTGACGTCAGTGCTGCGTGTGCGATTCCCCTTCTAGATGGCGCCAGTGTCTCGTCACTGGGGGACTCCGTTCCCTTAATGGATCCTATTTTCACAGCTTTGTTTTCGTGACTGCTGGTGGAAACCGCTGAAATAGGTATTTGTCAAGACCCAGCCAACTGCTGTTATTTTTCACACAGTCTTGACTTTGTGGTATGGGATGCTTTCTACAGGTGTTCCTTTTTTTAGTATTTCTTTTATACCCGTTTCATGCTTTATTATTGTTATGTGGAACGTGCTAGTTTACGTGAAATATGAAGATGAATGATATTATTCTAATTTTTCTGTACTCCTGGACCACTCAGGAGAGCAGCCCCATAGTAACAGACATCTCCAAGAACAGAACGGAGCCTGCGTGTACCAAGTCATCCCATCTCATGTGTAAGGAAGACATCAGGGATGCTGCCTCATTCACCTACCTAAAAAAAAAAAGGTTGTGTGCTGTCCTTTCACATGTAGCTGGTGCAGTCCGGTTTATCTTCTATACGTCACTGTAGTTTTAAAACTCTTTACTGCCTAATGTCAGTTGGTTCCTCCTGCAGGACGGATGTCTCTAGTTACAAAGAAATGAGATTTCCTATGCTCCAGCTGTTTCAAGAGGAGCTGATGGCTTTTACTTTCAGAGACATCACGCAAAGACCCAAGAAAAGGAGCTGTTAGCTGAAAAGAGCTATTTTTTAAATAATATTATTTATTATAAGGGTTATATTGCTTTGTAAAGCATGGACCAACTTTTATATTGATCCACTCCCTGGCTAACAGATTTTTGTTTATATTGCTCTGCTAGTCAAAATCCATATTTGTCACAAGGTTTTTTACAGCATGTGTCATGCAAAAACCCAAATGCACTCAGTAGAACTGGGATTTTCTGGTCTTTCAAGTGGGAGTGCTGAAAGAAGAAGGAGAATTTTGCAGCATACCTGAAGGTTAATCACAGTTTGTATAATTTTGATTTCCTTCAGGATCTCATTCCGCATCAGCAACCTTGAACTGAAGACATCTGTCTGTGACTCACTGTTTT
Source organism: Phaethon lepturus (assembly GCF_000687285.1). Classification (NCBI taxonomy): domain Eukaryota; kingdom Metazoa; phylum Chordata; class Aves; order Phaethontiformes; family Phaethontidae; genus Phaethon; species Phaethon lepturus. Next base: position 29,350 of record NW_010519626.1, read on the forward strand.
GATGCCGAGATTTGTTTCAGCAGCAAGCAGCCGCCGTGGTGGTGCAGGGAGGAGGTGGCATTGCTGCAGCCAGTGTCTGTGCCCTGGATTTGATGCTTTTCTGCCCAGCTTCTAGCATGTATGTTGCTCTACACCTTCAGTACTTCAATGCCACAGCCTTGGTGACACTGAAAGCCTGCTGTTTTCAGCCCTGCAGCCTGCCTTTTACTCACATCTCTGCACCCTTTCACTGAAGCTGCTGTGGCAGCATTTTCAAGAGCTTCTAAAGTAGTAGTTTTCCCTTGTTGGCCTCATGCTCTTGTCATTTTTCATGCTCTTTTTTTATGGCTTTGCACCTGCAAACCGAGACATTGTTATGAAGGGTTTTCACAAGAAACAACTACCACTGGCATGAGACCAACACCTTATTTGCCCCTTTCTTACCTCTCATGTTGTAGATTTTTAGTTCACATTAGGGAAAACCAAAATATAGTTTGTAATAGATAGTAATTTAAATACTCAATAAATATTGTCCAATAAGACATATACACAGAAACTTAGCAACCAGTGCTTGCACCTAATGGGCATATTCCCATCAGCACAAAGAGCATCATGAACGGGAACAAGCAGTACGGTGTTCAAGTGGGTCCCAACAAAGTGTGTGTAGCTGTAGGGAAGTAACAC
>NW_010519626.1:30043-45635 GCF_000687285.1 Phaethon lepturus
GCTGCCACCCGCTGCACTGGACAGGAGACCCAGAGGAGGATGCTCACCTGGGTCACCATCACTGCTCTTCCTGGCTGGTCACTCAGAGATTTTTTACTTTCACCCTCTCTCTCCTGTGATTTTTTTTTTTCATTTCTTCCTAAAGTAACTTTCAACATTAGAGTGGTTGTAAGCGGTCAGCTACAGACCCTGCAAATAAAATTGCATCCTTTGTGCAACATTGGGAAAATACAGTTTTCTGCCATCCTGTAGTGACTCTGTGGTGTCCCTAAAAATAGCCCATATACTTGAATTGTATGACATAACAACATTCCCTGGTCTCTCTTTGGACATATATTAGATATTGAGGGAATACATGTGTATACAAAAGGAAGTTTTGAGTTCAGACTGAAAATGGCTTCCATGAGGCGTTTTATTCCTGAAGCCGCTTCAGTTAAACAAAAGGTACTGTTTTAATCCAGATGCCTGCAAAGTGTCGTATGAAACACTCTACAGGTAACAACTTGCTTTCTTCCTTTAACAGGAACTGGCAGGGACTTTAGCAAACTCTAAGTCCATTGCTAAATGGAGATCAAAGAATGCTCACACCCACAGCTCACACAGAATTCAATAGACTACTGGAAAGGCTAAGAAACCTTTAATCAAGTAGCAAATGTCAAAATTATATGACAAATAAGCATCCAAAGAACTCATTAAGAGGTAGTGCAAGTACCAACATGCCTGAAATTCTGCTTTCCCTATTCACGCAAGACCAATTCACTTTGTACGCGGCATCGACATCTTTTGGAGAAGTGATTGGTATTTTTAGTATTTTTATAACACGATCGCTCATTTTTCCAAATACACAAGGGAGAAGTCTGACCTTTTCAAAGACGAACTGAAGCTTCACCGTGAACAGGTCTGTCTGATAAAGGCTTTGCTGTCCTCTGGCTCATGTTAGATGAAAACTGCTAAGAACAGCTATTAAAGCCAGCTACAAAAAGCGGGAGAAGGTTTGTGGCTAATGAATTATCCAATTTTTTGTGAGGTATTTGAGCTTGTGGGCGCTGTGGCTGGATGTGCAGGCATTCTGGCTGTATTTGCACTGGTACCATGCTGCTGGCAGTACCCCAAGACCAAACCCTGCGCCATCCCTACCGTCCCAGCGGCTGAGCTCCCCACCGCTGCTGGCAAGGGCAGGCTTTCCCTGGCAGGACACAGCTGGCACATCTGGCCTTGCTCAGACCCCGCACCACCATGCGAGGGCATCTCCTGCCTCAGTGCTGCTTCAGTGCCAAGGGACCCAAATGAAGAGATTTTATGCTCAAGTAGCTGCTGTCCACAGCCACAGCTTGTCCTGGCTTGAACGTGTGTCATCTTCCTCCCCATACCTTGGCAGAGGCAGCCCAGATGGACAGGCCTTTGGAGCACAGAGTATTGCAGCACATGGTCAGATTTAGAGGATACACGGAGATAAAAAAACCCAAACAAGAGCGATCTTGACAAGAAGCCCTGATTTCGCCCTGGTGGTTTCCCCTGGGCTGGGTGTCCTGCGTGTCCCATCTGGGCACACGAGAAGTATGCATCCCTCTTTGGGGAGCCTCGTTGTGCCATGGGCACAGTGAGGTCTCTGAGGCCATCGCCATTGAAGCTTCTCTTGATATTACCTGTCTCCTGACAAATTGCCCTGGGCCAGCGCCCTCGGTGTCTGAGGGTGCCAGACTGTGCGCAGAGGCTTGTGTGGCTTCTGTAGGGCTTTCTCAGGAGACTCCCTGTGAGAGCCCTGGCTTTGCTCACGGTGTCTGTGAGTAAGGAGAGCAGAGGTTTTTAAGTGTGGCAGCAGAAGACGAAATAAAATGTGTGTTGCTTGAGTATGTGTGCCTTGCGTCCTGACTCATTGCATTAGAGCTCCCAAATCCTGCCCCGCTCCTTCCTCACACCCAAGTATAAATCCTCGAGAACAGTCGTTCCCCCTCTCCCATAGCCTAGGTGAGTGGGTGCTGCTTTTGTCTGAGGCTCATAAGCTCCTTTTGTGAAAGAAGGTGTTCAGGGCTTTACTCTATGCCAGAGGAAGTGCTCAGTGTGCTGGTGATTCAGCTGTGAAGTCTGTATTGTCTCATGGACCGGTGCTCTTGTTCTCTCCTTCTGTGACAGGAGGAAGCCACTTGGGTAAAACACTGATCTTGTACGTTGAGGCACAATATGAGCTAATGTGGATGGAGTAAGTCCTTGCCAGCACTTCCAAAATAAGTTAGGAATTAGAAATTTACTCGGAAGCTGTACCTACTCTTTGTCAATGGTGTTAGTAGATGCTGGACAAGAGGCACACTTGACTTTTAGATACAGCATGGACAGCTTTGACTAAATTTACTTTCAAACATTGACATTAGAAAGTCCTTCAGAAACTGCACAACGGTAACCACCCACTCTTAAAACCAAGAAAGAAATATACAATGACAAATGGAAAGGTGAGGAAGATTTGTAGTCTTCAAGTCAACATCTTTTATGAGACAAAAACAAAACATGTAATAGCTGCTAGGGTTGACCAGGTCAGGAAAATGAGAGTTCTCAGGACTACCTGAGTAATCCAAAATTTTTTTGGTCTGTCTGTTCTATTCATCAGAATTAACTGCAGGTATAAATTATTTTCTTTTTCATTTCTGGTTCCTGTAGAGGGTGTTGAAGTACTTCTTAATGCAGTCTCTGTATATGTTTATTTTGCTGATTCATAAAACCACAGATACATTAAAATTGCATCTCCTGAAATCATAACCTTGCTTCCAGTTCTTTGCTCAAATCAACATGGAGACTTGCTTTTCAGAATTTTTTCCTCTGTCTACATGGAGATATTATTGAACTGGAGACCTGAAATGTAAGGAACACTGTATTAAGAAGTCCACCATCCACATTTTTGGCCTTTAAAAATTGAACTACCATGGTTTATTTTTTTTTGGAGCACTCCTGCTCTGCTGGGCTATTTAGTTCAGGGGGCTGCTGCACTCCTGGGCTCCTTTCTGACACTAATAGAAAGTACTGGCTTGAAGACTTTGTCTCTTCTGACAGACAGGGACCTGTCATCTCTCAGATCATCCTTGACATACAATCTCTCACCCACGATAAAACCCGCAAAGCCCATCACTCTTCATTAGCACCTGGCAAGGAGAGAGAGCAAACACCTAATGAACTTTTGCAAATTGTCCTCAAGTCTCACTGCGACAGCTTGGGAGCTGATGTGTTGGATGCAGTATGCCAGTTACTTGCAATAGAATGGTACCAGAGGGAGTATTTAAGGTGCCATATAATAGTTAATAACCATAAACACATACATTTGAAAAGAAAATACTGCATCTGAGAATTGGTGTTTCTTCGCCTTAACGAACACTTTTGTGTTTTGTAGTCTTCATCTCCCTGGACTCTTCAGGCGGGCAGTGCTGTTACCAATACACCAGAGTGTGAGAAAGAAGCACTCTAAGTGAAAATTCTTCTAGATACTTCCCTAAATAGATGTATTTTAGCTATTTCTTGATATTTTCCAGATTCATTTTCTATACCTTTATGAAGATGACTGTTTAGTAGAAGTTCCTTCCACTGGCAGACTGGAAAGGCAAGCTCTACAAAGTGCCTCAAACATTACTTTCTTCTGGCATATGGTCATAAGGAGACAACAGCCCAAACTTACTTCAGAATTAATAACAATACCTTTTATTAATTTTCATTATTTTCTCACTGGTGAGACCATGGTGTTCTTGTGTACCAGAAATGAATGCATATTGATTCACTTCAAAGAACCTCTGTTACTGCATAGGTAAGTCATGTTGCCTTAAAAAGAGAACCTTTCCTATTCAGCCATGCATATGCTTGACATCTGTAGAGTTTTAGCTTTCTGATTACTTAAATCAAAGTCATTAAGCCATTTCCTGAAGGCTTTTTTGTTGCTTTTGCTAGTAAGTTGCGAAGGACAAGCAGTTTTCAAACAAAAAAATCCAGGTGGATTTCAGTAGATAAAGATTTAGTTTAGTATAGGTAGCCCAGCTCCTCAGAGTCAGATGCACTGTAAAATAACTCAGGCTGGTCCTTCAGCTTCTTTTGGGTGTTTTACAATAATTTATGTACCTAAGAAAGCCATTTGCACTTTGTAAACTTGGGTTTGTGCACATACCCTGATTAGTGAAATACCACTCCATCACCTCACAGATGTGCAGTCACAAAGTCAAGACGCAGAAGTATCAGTCCAAGCTTTGCTCTGGAGTCAAAATGAGGGTTTATTTTGAAAAATTTATTTTATTTTTATTATAAAATACCTGGTCTTACAGACTGGAGAGCCAAAGACAGATGGGTTGTAAGACTGGCCATTACTTTCCTTTGTGTGTTTTTTGCTCGTACTTCTGGGATACCTTACTCACCCCAGCTTCATAGGTTACCTTGACTCAGGCAAACAATTCTTTAACTAGACTCCAAGCACCGCCCTATGCCAACAGACAAGTGTTTGTGCATGAGCAGAAAAAAGTGTAAACAGGCACGCTTTATATTAACTGAAATATTGTCTATTGGTATTCTGATATGATTGTTTTCTCTGCTGCAATGGAATCAATCAAGGTCATAGCCCTGATGATGTTCTCCACATGTTCGTTGCACTGAGGGTAAAAGGGAATAGGGAATCACTGGCTAATTCATTCATCACTGGTGATTTGAGGTAAAATTTAGTAATGTCTCCCAGAAAAGCAACTCCTTTGGCAGAGTGTCTCCTCTTCTGGACATCTCCACATAGCTTTTCTCTCTTTTGCCTTTAATGGGAAATGTTTCAGCCTCTGTTACTGCTGAATCAGTATGCATGCCCTGCCAAAGTGACGGGGTTTTGTAAAATCTCTTTGTCAGCTACTCCTTGGACAAGATATTTATCCTAAAAATAGGAATGCTCGGTTCCTTACAATTGGTGTTGGTGCCTTTGCTTGGTAGGCAATTGTTAGCATATTTTTCACTAACTTTTCCCTGCTTCAGGAGCCACCCTAAATAGTTTTTGTGGCCAAGGAACCTTTCCCTCAATTCAGATCTGCCTGTTTTCTCATAATCTCATTTTTTACTTACTCACAAATCTGCTGTTTACCAACCAGATCGTGCTTCAACTCTTGTCCTGAACCTTTGAATTACCAGAGAACATGAGTCTGCTATAATAGGTTTTAGTAATTCCTGTTCTTCAGCTCATTTCCCGGATCTATTGCAATTCCCATGGCTACAGCTATAGCAGTAATAAGTGTGCTGAACCATTCTCTCACATTGAATTGAGCGGTCCAGGTCCATATGGCAAAACTTTGACCCCTTCAATCTTTCTAACCCCCTGTCTTTTCCAAATGATGTATTGCAATGGCCCTGGTAACTTCCAAATCATGCATGGAAATTGGGAGAGCACAGGTACAGATTCCCAGTACCATATTATTTTAACACTGTAGACCATCTGGGAACATTTCTGGTGTCTGAAAACATCTCTGGGCATGCATTATTTCATCTTTATAATTGTAGCCTGTATTTCTTAAAACAGCTGTTTCATAGACTCTTGCTGTTCCCAGGGATCTTTATTTGTCAGATTTCCCAGTGGGGATTTTCCCAGTAAGTAACATCTAAGGTTTACTTTTTTTTTCTATTGTAAATACTGCTGGTGTTTAGTACTCATCTCAAATCCTAAATACACAGAGCCATTGGTAACTGCTATCAGAACCTCTTTGTCCCTGTATTTGAGAAGATGGCTTTCAGGGGGCACAGTACACTGATGACCCTGTTGCCAGTCTTCCCTTGTCTCAGAAGCTGAGGATATTTCTTTTCTTGCTGGATTCCCCTAGCGTACCCAGTCCTGTCCAGTTTCCATGTGCCCCCGCTGCCATCCAGGAGCCAACACCAGTGTCCAGCACGTGGTGGTGGAGTCAACATGAGGAAACAATTTCCTTACCTCTCCAATGACTCTGTCTTTGCTTCTGTCCCCACTGGGCATCACGTTTTGTTGGGACCTCATTTCTCCTGCTGCACAGTAGCTGTCCTTCCCTGCTGGTTTCTGCCTAGCTGCTATTTTCCTGCTTCTGTCTACCCATTGCAGATTTCCTTTAATACCTTTCCCACAACTGAATGAAATCTGGTAACAAAATAATTCTTTCCTTTGTTTCTTGATTTAAGAATTCACCAATAATAACTTACATGCCTTGGGTCTTGTCCTCCTGGGGGCAGCAATCGGATGCTCAAACCCAAGACAACCTTCAAAGGACCTGACTCTTCCTCCTTCTGAATTAATCTTGGCACCAAAGGCCTTATCCTCTCCCAGAACTATTTTGAATGATAGTATCCAAGATTTCGCTAAGCCCAGCTTTACCAGCCTAGGCCCTGGAGAAGAAACAAGCATTTGAAATCCCAGTATTCTTTCATAGCTATGTCTGCAGCAGTCCATCTCTTTCTATTGCTGTCTGCATTTTATTAATACTTTTCCAAACATAAGTGGACATCATTGCTGTGAATAAACCATAATTCCTACAAGAGAATTCCTCATCTCTGTCAGTTCAGGTCTTAGAGTTGATCTGTGTGCTTTGCTGTTCAGCCTGTCTTTATCTATTGATTAGCAATGCCACTGGAAGGTATCTCTGCCTACCTCCTGTGCCCTTCTAGTTACAGTCTGACAAGCACTAAACATGTCTGAATTAATCATCTTGTGCTATTTTTAAAAAGTAAAAATCCACCTTTTTGCCTTGATTCCTTTGCCTCTTCTGGCATTTCATGAAGACCCCTTGAAGCATTTCAGAAATCTTAAAATTTCCTCATAGGTATCTTCCTTTTTTTCCACGGAGTTTTAACCTCATGTGTGAAGGCATTTCATTTCCGGCACGAACCAGCTGTGACCTACAAGTCTTTCTGTAAAAACAGATTCTAACAGATTCTCCTGCATCAGACTACATCTTTCAGATTAAAATTAATCCCCTGGTCTTTCAGTTAAAGAATTAGGCAAGTAAGTCCTTTATTAAGTCCTTAAGTAAATCCTTCAGGAGTAACTTAATACTGAATTATTTCTACCTTAAGGTGGAAGCCAAAAGAAGTTGAATCTTTTTCCATGGGTGCCCTGATATTGTTGTACTTCCCTTCCTAATCAGGAGGAAGTGGCTGCCTTCCCCCCGTCCCTCCCCCAAGTCGTGTATCTCAGAATTAGGCTGCTTGCACATGGTTAGCCCTCCAGAGGTGGAGATACCTGCTGTAGGGAGGAAAAGCTGTAGCAGTGGTCAGTTTGATCATCATCTATATAAATAGCTGAGCTCATAGCAGTGACTTGCTTGCCAAGTGAACCTGAAAATGCATCAGAATCAGCTTCTGGGAAATACTGGAGAGGTGCTGGTATTTGTGACCTGTGTTCAGTAGAAAGCCAAGTATCAGGATCTCATTGGCTATACTGTCCAAAATGCTGCTGGCACCTTGTGCAAGACCAGAAAGAGGCAGAGATGTAATTCCAATAATTGCATGAGAAAACGGTATAGTGGGGAGGCATAAAAATTTCTTGGGAACGGAGGATAATTCTAGAGTAAAGGGAGCACATACCAGACAGATGAACTTGATTTGAACCATAAGGTAGTCATGCTGTTGGCACTTAAGAAGGTCACAGACCAGTATTTAAACAAAATTGCACACGTTTTGAGATGCAGCAGCCAGTAGAGGAAAAGTCATGGAAACTGTTACTGAGTAAAGGGCAGGACAGAATATTGCAATATTCAAATGGGAAGTACGGAAAAACATCTGAAGTCTGGAAAATGGGACAGAGAGACTGGAGCGGAAAATTTCAATGAGGATGGGACACAAAGTATTCTTGAAAGATGAGGAGACCTGTGCTGATGGAGGAGATCTGCTCTATGTTACAGAAAACTTTAATCATGTTAACTAAGTGTTCACAAAGGAACATGGAATCTTTGTGGATTGAAATCCAGGTTTATGAAGGAAAAATGTAGTTTTAGCATGAAATATGATATGATTATATTATGAGTGTGATTATACTCCTATTACATTATTTTCTAGTCTATTATTGCTGTTACATAATATTACATTATAAAATAACAGAACAGTTGTGGCTGGCAGGCACCTCTGGATATTGTCTTGTCCAGTCCCCCTGCTCAAGGCAGGGTCAGCTGGAGTAAGTTACCCAGGACTTCATGAAGGAACAATACTAGTATATAGTGACTGTTACTGTGGAAGAGCCATTTTGTAGTTGTGACCATGCTGTACTTGGATTTACAACATTTTCAGGATCAAAAGAAGCAAGAAAGCCCAAAGAAACAAGTAAAACCGCCTTACAGCTGTTAAATTTTACAAAAGGAATTATACAAAAGTGAGGATGTTTATTAAGAAGGTGTTTACAAGGGCGTTGAATCTCTGCACACAACTTTGGGACCAGTTATGGGTACCATAGTGGATGAACAAAGCAAAGGCTTTCTGGTAATCAAAAAATATTTGAGAAAGCATAGAAAGAAGGCAGCATAGATAAACATCATTGAAAAGAATGCTATTAAGAACAAGAAGGCTTCCTTTGAATAGCTGAAGTCCTGCCCAAATAGGGTGAATGGAAAAATCTGTAAGCTGTAATTAAGCGCAAAAATGTAGCAAGGCAGGCAAAAAAAAAAACCCCTCCTAAAAACCCCCAAAAGCCAAATAATCCAAGAAATCATTTACTAAAAACTATTAATAAATCCTAATGCCACATCAGGAGCAGGAAGCCTGTCAGGGTTTTTTTTAGGGTAGCTCAATGATCAAAGTGTGAAAGATGCAGGCAAGAAAAAGCCACAGACAGAATAAACAAATGTATTTGTGCTTTTTGGATCTGTCCACTGAGGAACAGCCTGGATAACCCTTCTTGCAGAGGGTTTATCAGAGGACATGTCTCAATTTTAACTAAAAATGTCTTGGAACAGACAGAATTAACATTAATGGGTCCCTGTTACTTGATAGTCTTTATCCAAAGTGCACCAAAGGAGGTCCAGGTAGAAATCTCTGAAGTTCTCACTGTAGTGTATAACTTCGCACTTACAGCTGTCTTAGTACCAAAGGAATGGAAGATTGTTGATGTGAAAAATGGAACTGCTAATTTGGAAACCTGGCATGTGCACTAAGCAAATTACTAGTAATGCTATTGAAGAATCATTGATAATTGGTGGTTAGATGCATAAATCAGACATAGTGAGAAGAACTTTTTTGTAGTGAGGAAGAAATTTTACAATGGGAAACTGTGTCACACAAATATATTGGAGTCCTCTGAATGAAAAGTCATGAGAATAAATGAGATCTGGATTCAGCATACCTGGCAATGTCCAAAAGATACTAAAGAATCTAAATCTAAAGGGACCTTTAAAGGAATTGAGCAGCTATTGGAGAGAAGGGAAGACACTTGTGTGAATAATCAGGAGAGAGAGGGTAGAAGCAAATGATAAATTTTTAGAGTGAAAAGAGGTTGTTACTGGTGTGTTTCAGAGGTCTTTGCTGGGACTTTATTGTTCCACATAATTAAATAATCTGGAAAAGAAGGTAAAAAGTGAGGAGATAAAATTTCAAGACGATATACAGAATATTTCGCTATTCTTCAGAATAGCAAAGATGAGGGTTGACTTTGAAGAACTGCAAAAGCACCATGTAAGTATGACTAACAGAGAAATTAAATGACACGTGAAATTTATTAGAGACAGATGCAAAATTATGCACATCAGAAGCCTCCTTGTCCAGCAGCTTTACCATTATAAGTAAGATGGGGGACTGAGCTGACTGCTATCTCTCAAAAATGAGACCTCATTGTATGAAGACCTCAGCTTAGTCTTCACGAGCAGACAAAAAAAACATGTTACCATACCGCTCTGTAAATCTATAATGTACCAGTGTTTTTAGCATTCTGTGCAGCATTGAGCTCCCCTGCTCAGTAGATATTAATTGGCAAAAGTTTACAAAACCACGCATGGCCTGGAAAGGGTGAATACCGTACTCACATCAAGTTTGGAAATAAAAGGAAAACTTTCACCTATGGTAATGCCAGGAAGCTGCATGTTGTCTTCCAAATGCATCACTTCTTTCTGTACAGGACGGAGGGGCCATCAAATGAAGTCAGCTGGAGTCAGATTCAGAATAAACAAAAGAAATTATCTCTGCTAAAAATAGTTGTAATGTGGGAGAATACTAAGGGGAAGTACCATGACAGTTTGCCTTGTTCCTACACTTCTCATTCAGCCCCTGTTGGAGATAGGATGCTGCTCTAGGTATATCCTCATTCTGAATCAGCCAACCTTTTCTTCGTATGTAAGAAGAAAAAATTTCTTCCCACTCTTTTGCAATATAAGGAGTAAGGAGTATCAAAGAAACGTAGCAGGCAGCAAGTTTGGGTAGTTCTAATGTACATATGTACATAAGTTTAATGTACATGATCTAATTCTGCAGGAAATATTTTCCATGATATGTACTTCTGCAAAGGAACTTTTCTGTGCAAGATGTTGTGGTTGGCAAAGGTCAACATGGGCAGATTCACTGAAGAAAAACCCATCAAGGGTTATTAAATCTCCAGGCAGGTCTCCTGCAGCAAATCCTTAAGCAAGAACTGTTGACAGCTGAAAGACTACATACTTGACTTTTTATTGAACTGCTCCACAGGCATCCTTGATTGGTCCCTGTCACAAGCAGGGTGCCAGGCAGAGTGAGCATTTTGACTGATTTTGTGTGGCCTTTCTTGGCGTCTGATTTTCTCTTCCAATGATGTGAAGAACATGTGTGTACATCTGTAGGTTTGATCTTCTTCAGGATAAAGCTTTTTTTTAAACAGCCAACTGACAGCAGTATATCAGATTTATCAGCTCTTATATTTTCATCTCTGACACCAGAAAGAGCTTTTTCCCAGGCACACACAAGTGACTGAGATGCAAATCTAATTCTTATTGTATAACTTCTAATTCTGTGTAATTTAAGTAAGGTTACCATTATGCACTACCAAGGTGGTCACTGCTTTCTAGCTATGGTCTCTCATGTTGCTGGTGAACACAAGCATGACCTGATGGTCACCCAACAGTGTCTTGATACATATTGGCCAGCTCTTCATCACTAGTTCCATTTTTTTTTTCTTCCATTAAATAATTGCATAAAGGGAAGGAAAATATTTATGTATCTATGGCTATGGCCTGCAAACATTGTATATTGTGTCTCAAGAAACAGTCAGACATAATTTGGATGGTATCTTGATAGATGTAAATCCTACCTGTGGCTAAGATTTCTTATGCTGAAGCAAAGGAAGCTTTAATTTTAAAATACTGTGTTAGCTTTACTACAATTTGCCACATCAAACAGAAAATAGCCTCTGTTGCTGGTTTGCAAATTCTTGACATACTAAAATCGTGCTTTCAGCTTTTGGCTAATTTTAGCACTTCAGCCTTGTAATTCCAGTTCTAATATGTTTTTGCAGTACAGATGATGGATCTGTGCACTAGAGAGATGAAAAATGAAAACCAGAAAACATCCCTAAAGTGGGAGCATGCAGTTCCCACAGCCAATTTGCTTACACTAGCAGATGTTTTCAAGATTGCCTGTCAAAGGGAAACAGAATTTTCTAGGGATGTATCTTGAGGATACTGTACATAATGCTGCTGCCCCCCCCCGAAGTATTTAAGTTTTGCAGAAATGCAAGCAGAGGATACTTAGACCTAGGAAGTTTGCCTGACATAAAGGAACAGCGCTTCTATACTGATATGTACAAGCTGCTATTACCTACAGAGGTTATAGTGACTACGCTCGATTATTAAAAAAGAAAGACAGACATGATATTATTGTTAAATTAGAACATTTGGGTTGATTGCTAGAATTGCCTTTGATTAGTGGTGAAATGAAAGGTTTAAATTATAACGTAATGATGCTAACACAATATAAATGCTGATACAAATTTGCTAGAAGTAATTTAGCTATCCCATAGGAATTACACTTACTATCCTACTGAATGCACTTAAGAGATGCTTAGGAAATTAAAGTGTAGAATAGAGCAAATGAAGAGCAAAAGACATATTAAAGGTGGTGTTCTTTGGAGCTTTTCTTGGAGTGATGCTTTTTAGAGTCTGCTTCATGTAGTTCTATCAAGCTATGTTAAGATCCAAAAGGTAAATAGTTGCCTTGATTTTAAATCATATTAACTTTATATTGTTTCCTTTTTACATAAGCCTGTGACTTTCTGTAATAACTTTAGCGTCCCAAAATAACCTGGCAAAGTTTGAGCATCTCAAGGAGATGCAGTGGGCCTCAGTCCCACTCCTGTCCTGTGCATGGGTACTAGCGATGGTAGCAACTAAGAAAAATTACATTTCTCAGCACTGAGAAATGCAAAAGATCAGTTTGCTGGTCAGAGACATAATTTACACTGGTAAGAGCCTTTGTCATCCCAGCACAGTGCCACACACGCCACATGTGTGGATCAGAGGTCCCAGCAGACTTGGGAGGGGACCTCTGGTTTTTGCTGGGTCTCTTCCCCCATCTGTCTGGCAAGTGATGTTCTCGTCATCGGGAAATCGGTCTAACACATGAGAGACTCCTGAGGCAGCAACACTTGTCTGATGCATATGAGGGTCTCATTGTGGGAAAGCGCGAGATTTGTGTGAAAAAAGATTTCATCTGAATTGGAAATCTACTGACAGCCTGCTGTGTGTTTTGCCTCCTGTCTGCCAGCCAGGTGAGATGTTGTTAAAACCAGTCTGGCATGTGGAAAGCAAGAGCAGGGAGCTCTGTGCTAGGAAAACACATCCTTAACCAGGGAATTCAGTATCATCAGCCTCGTTGCTAGCAGAGTACAGCACGACGCCATGGAAAATGGATGGTTACTGGAGATGTCATGAGCAGGGCAGACTACACAGACCCTTCCCATGGGAACCACTTCATCTGCTTGGAGATGTGTTTTTTATGGTGACGCAAGGCAGATTCAAAATCTAATGGAGCCATGTGGGCAGACATGTCCCCGCTTTGGAGTGGCTTCTGCTTTGTGGCCATGAAGGCATGTTAGCTGAGCTTCTAAGATGCCCAAGTAGAGGAGAGGGGACTTCCTTCCATTCACCAAATTCACTAGTTGTATAAACCATACTAACATTCAGTCCCCTTGTGGCCTGGGCATTTGACAAATTCCTTGTCCTAAAATTAGGTATACCAAAGCTTCATTTTCCTGGTTCTGGGAAGAGTCAAGCAGAGCTAATTGTGGCATAGAGAGTGAGTCTTACTGCAGCTAACTAGGGCTCGAAAAAGTCTATTTTCATTGTGTCATTCTTTTTAATGAGAGGTAAAATAAGAGCTGATGCAGGAGATCCTGGGCAAAAGAAAGCCTTATTATGTATAAAAACTTCTCTACTTTTCCCTCAGTCTATTATGTGAAAAATGAGTCATAGTTTTGACAGTAGTAGATAAGGAAAGTTGTGGCTGAGGGACTGCGAGTACAAAGGAAGACAGATGGATGGGTGTTGGAACATGCTGAACAAACAGCTTCATTTTGTTTATTCTCTTCTAAAGCACTCAGTCTCTTGGTATTGTGAATGTTACATAAAAATAAAACTATTGTGCTAATTTTTCTCTGGTGGCATGCTCCGAATTTCAAGAGAATTACAACTTTGGTCTTGTAGCAACAACAACAGTGAAGTGGAAGAAATGTCTCTGCCAAACAAAACTGAATTAAACTGTGTATTTCCCTTTATTTTCTTTCTGCAGAAGACAACCAGTTAGCCTTTGCCTAGCTTTGCCCTGATTGCACTGAGGACTCTGAAAGCAAAACATGAGGCAGCTTAACCAAAACAGAGTGAGCTATCTCCCCATTTTGCTGTAAAACCCCATGGAAGCTTGACTGACAGTCACCTGGTTGCATAGCCAGCCCATGTCCATCTGCTCATACTTTTCCAGACTGGTCCCAAGCACTAGCTGTGCTGGTGAACAAGGTCATCTGGTGACAACTAACCACAAAGATGGGTGCTGAAGTGCCCCTGGGCTTTGTGCCCAGGCACACGTCGGGTGACAGCAGACCCTGGGCTTCTCTTGTCTTCTGCAAAGAAACCCAGAGTTCAGGCTTAAACATCTAAGGCAAAGGGCAATGATTGCATTAAATCAGCTCAGCACAGCAGCTTCCCAGTGCGCAGCAGGGTGGGATGTGTGGGTGATGGACTCCCCTTAGCACCGAACAATCCCTGTCCTGCAACAGTTGAGGAATCCGCTGCTGCAGAACTTCCTCCTCCCTCTCCCACACTTCTCATCACCGCGTCCAGCCCCACTCAGACAGTCTTGTTTTCAGTATATGCCAATAAAGAGGATTTCACTAAGTCATGTCACAAAAGCATGCAGTCTGTGATAAAGATGAGCTTAAATTGGTTCTCATTTTTATCTGGTTGCAAAAGAAATATGTAATCCAAGCAATTTTCAAGGCTGGAAATTTCATTTATAAATGGACATTTTGCACAATGTATTTACAACCCATCATAGACACTTAGATATTTTCCTAAAATTCTTAATAAAAAACTGGGACAAGAGGTCATGTAATTTTCTTCAAAATCACATATATAGACTATCTTTATATGGTATTTTAAAATACAGTTTAAAACGTATCTAACAGCACACAATACCCTAAACCATTTCCCAAAGCCTGTAGAATAGAAAACGTGGCCACTGAGATATAACCCCACCTGAGTTTTATCTGAAGAAACATCGTTAAAATCCAGATTGAGGACAACTTATTTTCTGTGTCAGCTGCAGACAGCATCTGGAGGAAGAACCTCTCGCGTGCTCCAGGAAAAGGGACCTCCGGCAGATGAAAGCCATTAGCCTCAGATAAAAAGAGCAGGGGACTTGTGTCCCACATTTCTTCCCCTGGGTCCCTAAATTCTGGCAAACACAATTTAGCCTTGACGCTTCAGTTCAACCTTTTTATTGAGCATGTGTATGTACATATGCATTTATATTACAAATGCACGTGCACACAAACGAGTTCTCTGTAAGTGCTTGCAACTGCATACGCTTCTGCCAGTGCATGCTGACAAATGCATTCATGCAGCTGCACTTATACCTGTTGCATATGGACATACACAACACCCCCCACATACAGGGAGAGCATGAATTAGCACTGGAAATGCATTGGGTAAGAAAACAACAGGACTACAGTAAAAAAAGAGAATTGCATGAAGATGCTGGGGTTAGAGAATGGAGCTGCAGTGAGGCACGTTGTTGTCTGTGATAACGTTTTTGCCAAGTATTAGTGATGATTGCACTGATATGAAAGTGGATTTGGTGGTAGCTGGAGTTTACATGGAATGACTTGCAGGTTGTATCTTGCAGTGTTGCTTAACCATTGGATATAAGATGCAGAGCACCTAAACCTGGTCATTCTGATTTTAGAACGTTATTGTTCACTTTTATCCAGCTGTTGGGTCAGGGGTATTGTAAAAGAGTGTGGTGGGTTGCCCATGGCTGGACACCAGGTGCCCACCAAGGCCGCTCTGTCACCCCCCACCTCAGCTGGGCAGGGCAGAAAATACAATGAAAGGCTCGTGGGTGGAGATAAGGGCAGGGAGATCATTCACTGATTACCGTCACGGGCAAACCAGACTTGACTTGGGGAAATTAA
>NW_010519627.1:0-20131 GCF_000687285.1 Phaethon lepturus
ATAACCAGATTGATAGAAATTATTGATATCTTACAATTTTTTTAAATGAGGACTCTCTTAAGTTTTGACAGCTAAGTTTTCTGTAATCAGTTGATGCAGTAATAAAATTATGTGAAGATATTTGTTGCTGTGTAGAAAAATCAGTTAATTGTGCTAATCCTTCCTCATGTATTTCAAGAAAAGCCTTCAAGTTTAATGTTATTGTGTTAAATATACTAACACTTATATCCTACTGACGGCCTCAACAAAGACAAACAAGCTCCAACTTCTTCTGTTGGTTCTCAATCACTAGAATGCAATGCATATGTTCCGCATCCTTTCTATTACCTACCCCAAAAGCGGGTAAGGCACAGCAGAGACAACTGGGCTGACTGTGACACCTAAAGATTTCAATACAGAAGTAGAATTGTCAACAACGGTTTATATCAGCTGCTGGAGAGCATAATAAACAGATTGGGGATTAGAAACCAATCAAGATTCCTCCTTTTTGCCCAGTTCTTCTCACTTCAAGGAGCTGAGAACTTATAGAGTTTGTGAAGCAGCTACCATTGTCTGTTACCAAGCATGCAATCACTGAATCTAAAATGAGTATCTATGTCAGATGATTATTGTTCTGTATCACAAGTATAAAACAAAAAACCCAGCCAACAAAACAAAAAAAACCACAAGAAACAACACCAAACAAACAAAACCAAAAAACCAACACCCCACACAAAAAAAAACCCCACTGAACAAAAAACCCAATCACCGCAAATTAACCAGAATTAGCAACTGACAATCCCAGGTTTAGTTTATTAATCAGTTTTACTTTTAACTTACCAGACTTAAGTGCTTGTTGTAAGAAGCATACATGTGAGATGCCATCATCTCCACTGTAGTTAGTTTCTGTGGTTGAAGTAAGGAATTTAATCTGTCTACAATACTAATATCCAACTCACAAAACACTGGACTTAACTTTATTTGCAACTCTGCTTTCTGTGGAACAGAACTGAGTCTCCCTTGACTACCCTAAAAAGAAAGAAAAAAGGCACTAAAACACTTAAAACAATATAGTGAAACAAATTATAACAACAGAGTTAAGGACTCTGTTTTACAGGAAAGATACATCTCTCTTAAACTGAACAAAATTAGACAAAGGCTATTACATAGAAACTTGGTGTTTTTAATTTTCCACCTTACCTGAGGTCCTCTATTATCTGAATGCTTATAATGAAGCTGAAGGCATGGCATAGCATGAGAATCATTTCTTTCTTCAGAATGAAATGTCAGCAGCTTTAGAATAAAATAGAGTTAAAAATACTTAATAGTATTTTTAAGTGGAAAGAGCTGCCACAGGAACAGATACTTATGACATTTTACCTAGAACAGACAGTAAGTAACTGTACACTCAAGTCAGCAAACAGAGCCCCAGCCCAACCACTTACTCAATCCACTTATTCAGCCACTTTATTGGATGTTTCAGACTATGAAAATAGCTGGAAGAATAATCATCACCCACAGAAACCTTTGCATTGGTCAATGCTATCAGTTAGTTTTTGGAAAACATTTACTTTTAATTCCTAAACTGTGTTAAGTATATTTAAAAGAGAAATAAACTAGTGAAGTTTGGCTATTTAACACTATTCCTGTCAGGTATGACAGCAGTCTGGTTCACTATTTCAGATTGCCATTAAAATATAAGCTGCATCTTAAAACCAAAACATACTAATAAAAATAATTTAAAAATTAAAAAATTTTAAATTACAACTTTTTTAAAAAATCTAGCATTCTCAGACAGACAATTAACATTTCTTTTCTATGGAACTCCCTGTATTTTTTACATACCTCTGTATAGTGAGGCTGAACGGAATCAGAGTCAGTAGAAAAAAGGCATTCCAGGAACTCCATGTCCCCAATGGATAAATCAGTACTAAAACTTCGAGAGGCAGTCCTTTGTCTTTGTTCATAAGACACTTTGATGCCAGTACCTATAAATCTGAATTATGAAAATTGTGAATTATGAAAAGTAGTATAAAACAAAATTATGAAAAGTCAAGATTTAAATATGTAAAAAAGGATCACTACAATCCTTTAAAAAAAAAAAAACAAAAAACTTTAAAACCACCATAATTTCTTCAGAAATAAGAAAAGATCCTAACTATAACAGACTATAGCTTTAGCAACAAAGACAATTGAGCTCACTTGTTAGACATTCAACAATGGTCAATGTAGAGAAATTTGTAAAGAACACTTTAAACATCTCACCTAAAGTGCAATTCACATAAAGCTGGGAATCTAATATCCTTATATAGACAAAGTCAAATGCCTCAGGAAGTCTAAATTACATGCATAAGATAAGAAAAAATATGTACACCCTTAAATATTTCATTTCATACACTGCACTGGGACAGTAAAAACTTCTGGGAAAAAAAGATTGTTGACTAACTTTACCATCTTGCTCACACTTACTTTTTATCCCCACTGATACACTATTTTGCGCTAAGTAAAACCCTAAACTTTTTCAAGCAGAAATTCCTGTATTGGAATCAAGATGGTCCTGTAAAATACAGCTGTTTCTAAAGAAATAATTTACTTGATGATTCTTGACTCTCTAGATTTCTGTGGTAGAAACTGTACCTAGTTTAATTCATCCATTGTTGAAAAGAGCTAGGTTGATTTTAGTATTTATGCACGCTTCTTTTTTCATTTTAAAAGAAAAAAAAAAACCAGTCTTGGACAATAGATGTCAAAATTCAAGGCTATTTTGAAATTAACAAAGAACAAGAATTCAAATATTAAGTGACATAATTCCTATGGAAATAAACTTACTTTATTCAAATTTACTTAAAAGATATTTTTGTTAATTATATTTATTAATAAGCAAATTTATACCTAAGGTGATCATGAGAACAAGCTTCTGCAAATACTTCTCGGAAGGACAGAAAATCTTCTGTTGAAAACTTAACTGGCTCAATCTTTTCTATTCGGGTAAAGAAATGCCGAGCCATTGGTGTCAATGGGTTAAGGTTCAGTGAACTTTCAGGTGGGGGTAAAGGGTCAATATGAAGTACAGACACTGAGAAAGTTCCAACTGCCAGTCTAAAAAGCAGCTCAGGTCTGGATTCATCCACAGAAACAGATCTGGATGGAATAGCTGAAATACAAAATTAAGTTCACATAATTTTTCAGCAATAACACATTTATAAAATCATCTTACTTTTGTTTTTCATTTCTTTTTACCAAGTTGCTGCATAACAATTAATTTCCAGAATTATGTAGGAAGCAGAATGAAGAACAACATTTTTACTTACAGGTCCTTCTTAAGGAAGTCTGGTGAACCATGTTGGCCGTAAGAGAAGAACCCCTTGGAGGTTGTAGTTCTTGTTTGTTACGATCAAGAAAATCACCCCAAGTTGGTTGAAGCTAAAACGAAAACATATATTATCTTAAATGACAAATAGATGTTAGACATTAGATCAAACATAAATAATAACGTAAAGGAACAAAAAGAAAATACATGCATAAACAACCAACAGCATGTCATTTCATGGCGTATTTGTGCTCAACTAAACAATGTAGATATGCTTTACTTTGGATTATGCTTTCTAACTCTATGATCATCTGCAATGATGGTATTTTTAAATATCATATTTTTAAAGCTGAAGTTACTCTCTCCATAAGCGTATATTCTCCTGTTTCTCTGTAAAAAGCACAACCGTTCTCCATGGCTTTCATTAAGCAGACATTAGGCACATAACAGATTTGGGAAAGATGGCAATATCAACAGTGTAATTTTTATGTTGTTTGAGGAATAACGTAATATAAAGATTTTGTACTTTTTATTGCCATTGCCTGTGTAGTCCATATTAAAAGAAAACCCAGATGGCAAACATGCAGTTATTAAAAAGAAAATAAATCATGACCTGTCCTATATAGGCTTCAAGGTATTTGAAAACTAAACATGTAGTTATTAAAAAGAAAATAAATCATGACTTGTCCTATATAGGCTTCAAGGTATTTGAAAACAAATACATTTCACTTCCTGTCTTGGTAGCCAAACAGATGAGAAACTTTCCAATACAATTTCCATAGCAGAAAAGGAATACTATCAGCTCTAAACATTTTCAATTGTCCTAGAATTTCGCAATAGTTCTCAATATTGCAAAAAAAATGTTTATGCAACAGTTTTAGACAAAAGTGTTAATTTCAAAAAGATTTTAAATGTAGTTAATACTATACCACTGTAGTGCTCAGTGGAGATCCTGCTGGTGTATTTGTATATGTACTGGTTAAAGACAAGTCTAGATCCATGGTTGGAGGGTCTCCAAGAGGTGGAAGGGAGGAAAGGCTGTGAGACATGTCCATTTCAGCCATTGAGAAGAAAACTTCTTCTTCTAATAAGAGCCACAGATAGTAAAGAGTTATTTTATAGTGAAAAAAAAAAACCCAACTTCATTTTTAACAGAAACATATTTGCAAGTTCAGAAATCAGCTGCTAGGCATAATAATAAGCTAAATATATTTTTTACAGAAGTTCCAAGTCCTCTGACATTGAGACTAGTAGTATCAATGGACAGAGATTATTAAAAAGAAAAAAAGGCAAAAAACCCTAATAAATACTAAACCAGTTACATATTCCATTTTTGTATGCAATTTGGTATAATTCCTATAAATTCATACACTCTCCTTTTGACAAATCAAAGTTCATATTTGCACATTGAAAATAATCAGCAACAATTATTAAAATAAAAATATAAATATCAGGGCAATGCAACGCTATTATTCTATATTTAATTTTCTCAACCATGCGTGTGAAAAGACATAACACTGCATGTGTATTTACCATGTTGCACAGCAACATACAGATTACTGAACAGTTTTAATGAAATATTGAGTCAAGTCTAGGCTGATACCTAAACTAGGTACTAATTTTTTATTCAACATTATGATCAATAGCATACAATTATTCTATGTCAATGTTCTTTTGATACTTAAGTTAGATTAAAAGATGAACAATCAATTTATATAATCTTGACAACAGGTTATTTGCTATGCTGCATCATGTTTTATACTTGCCACGACTAGAAGGCGTTCTGGCACTCTCTGTCTCATAAAAGCTTTGTTCAGATGATGTTCCTGCAGATAAAGACTCTTTTCTTAAATAACGTTTCAACTCCATCTGAATCCGATACTCGTCTTCCTGTTGCATTGGCCGGTTCTTCCTATCTTTATTTGACAATTCTATCCTGTTTAGGCTCTCTGAATTCAAAAAAAGGACAGAAAGCCCACTGTAATTTCCTTACCAGTATCCCAAAGAAAATTTGAATATCAATCTGAAAATTAACCAACTGTTGTTGTATATATATGCACCTGTGTGTATATATATACACATCTATTGTACATCAGATGCTTATTTACATGCATTGTGCTGTTTTTAAGATTTTATTTGTTCAAAACAGATTATTCTCTCCTTAGCATTCATTAATTTCAAGTCCAAAGAAAGTATTTTAAGGTCATATATGCAAATGTGTTCACATACAACACCAGCAAATCTATTTCCCTTCTCGGTCAGCTTCGAGGACCAAGGACATAATTTCTTAAAGGTTTTACTATCAAGGAAGTATTGAAATTTCAGGTTTGAAGATGACACATATGGGAAACTGTATGTAACGTTTTTCTAGTTAGAATGAACAAGTTCAGTCAATACATCAGTATCATTAGAAGAATATTAAGTATCTACCCAGGCCATGACAAATCTTTTCAAAAAGATTAACTATCTGTCCTAATAATAAGTGTTGTTACATTAGGTAGATGGGGGATCAGGGGTGGAAACCAAACCAAAACGCCCTCATCCTGCTACTACAGTAGTCAAAATACTGCTCTTAATTACTTAGCTAATACGGACAAATGAACTTGATCACTGTCTGTTCTATGTTTTCTGTGCCTGTCACTAAAGCATAGGACAGAGAAGGAACCAGATTGCTAAGCCTCTCTTGTGAAACAGAAGCTACAAGAACCAAAATGGTTCTGGCCTCCTGATTTTCTCTACTTACCATTTCCCCATCTCTTGTCCTATTATAGAGTCACTTGTCAATCTTTATTTGTTACCTAGATTTTCATTACCAGCATGCACAATTTGCAACTGAAATCAATAAACTGATCTAGTCCTACTCAGAGCAGCTACAAAACATTTTGCTAATACCAGATAAAAACTAATAATAACCTACCCCACAACATTTTTTTTTTTCCACTGAGGAAACTTGTTTATCTTACAACATTTATTTTTTGTCCACCATAATACATATGTAACATTTGCAGAATGTTCACTTGCCTGGTCCAGCAATAGCTGCTACCATGTCCAACAGAAGATGCACCTGCCTTGGTGACAGAAATAGATGGACAGAGTCTATTTGTCCATCTACATCCAACTAAAAAAAAAGAAAGAATACTTAAGAAATTTTTCTCTAAAAGTCTTTAAGAATCAACTATTTTTATATAAGATTTTGATGCTGCAAAGGATACAGCTATTTCAGCAGTATCTTCATCTTCTACACAACAACAGCTAAAAATTTAATTGTGTATTGCTTCCAATCTGCAGCTTGGCAGGATAAACACAGGTGTGTCACTGACAATTTATTAGCTTAAAATAACTACACAACTGCCTAATAGGAAAATTCGAGAATACCATTAACCTGCTACTTGTTTTGTTTCTTTAATAATTCCAGAAGTAATGAACAACATAAAGTTAGTATGATGTACTAATTATAAAATACTGAAGTCGGCACCTTCTGAAGTAGACCCTAAAAACTGTAAAGGTTCTCTTCAGGACTTCTTTTTTAGTATACAAATGAATAAATTCACATACTTTCTTCATAAAGAGTGAGATGTTGTTGTGGTTTAACCCCAACCAGCAGCTAAGCACCACACAGCCACTTGCTCACTCCTCCCCGCCACCAGTGGGATGGGGAGGAGAATAAAAAAACCAACATAAAAAAAAAAATTGAGAGAGGTAAAACTCATGGGTTGAGATAAAGATAGTTTAATAGGACAGCAAGGGAAGAGAAAATAATAATAATGATAAAAGAATATGCAAAATAAGTGATGCACAATACAATTGCTCACGGACTAATGCCCAGCCAGTTCCTGAGCTGCAGTGCCCCTGGCCAACTCCACCCAGTTTATATATTAGCATAACATCATATGGCATGGAATAGTCTTTTGGCCAGTTTGGATCAGCTGTCCTGGCTGTGCCCCCTCCCAGCTTCTCACTGGCAGGGCATGAGAAGCTGCAAAGTCCTTGACAAACGTAAGCACCACTTAGCAACAACTACAATATCAGTGAGTTATAAACATTATTCTCATTCTAAATCTAAAACACAGCACTATACCAGCTACCAGGACAAAAATTAACTTTATCCCAGCCAAAACCAGGACAGATGTTTAGAAGTCCAGTTGGTTTGATATGGTATACCACAAAGCAAGCCACTTATCTTTTGAGAGCAACTCAAGATAAAATTATCCTAAGGACTTGTATAGATTTATTTTTCAATTCTAGAATACTGTATTCCCAGACATTGGTTCATTCACGACTATTACTCATTGTATTGGGTGTAGGTGGCAAGGCAGCCGGGTATGCTGCAGGGGCAGCCTCTGCGCTAGGAGGCCAGGGTTTGCCCCATGCTGGGTAGAGCTGGTTCCAGCCAGCCCTGTAATGGACCCACCTCAGGACACATCAGATTAAGCCCATCAGCAGAGCTGGTGGTGGTGCTTCTGTGAAAAGATGTTTAAGAAAGGGCAAAATGCTGTGTGGGCAGTGAGGAAAAAACAGCAAGAGAAACAATACTGGAAACACCAAGGACAAGGAAGGAGGAGGAGGAGAAGGTGCTCCAGGTGCCAGAGCAGATATTCCCCTGCAGCCTGTGGAAGAGATCACACCAGAGCAGAAGCCCACACTGCAACTCATGGAAGACCCCATTCTGCAACCGGCAGACGTGCGCTGAAGAAAGCTGTAGCCTGTGGAGAGGAGCCCACATGGGAGCATGCTCCTGGCAGGTGCTTGCAGCCCATGGAGAGGAGCCCACATAGCACCAGGTTCTCTTGTAAGCAACTGCAGTTCATGGAGGACCCATGTGAAAGCAGGTTTATCAAGCTGGATTGTAGCCCATGGAGGGGACTCACACTGAAGCAGTCTGTGAACGACTGCAACCTGAGGGACTCATGCTGGAGTAGGGGAAAAGAGTGAGGAGAAAGGAACAGCTGAGAGGAACTGGCTACAACCCCTCAATTCCCCATCCCCCTTGCACTGCTCAAGGTGGTGATGAGGTAGAGGAGTTGGGAATGACAAAGTGAAGTTGAGTTTTGGAAGAAAAATGGGTGAGGGGAAGGAATTTTAATATGTTTATCATCATCCAACTCCATTCTAAATGGCAATAAATTCAACTAATTTTCCCCAAGTTGAGATTGCTAAAGTAGTCTCCCTGTCTTTATCTAAATCTATAAGCTTTTTCATCACACTCTCTTCCTGTCCTGTTGAGGAATGTGAGTGAGAGCAGCTGGATGGGTCTATGTCAGCCAGCCAAGGTCAACGTTGGACAATTGGCGGGGTGGGGAGGGGCAGAGCTGCAGGGTGGAAATAGTGGAATGTGTTTATATGAAAATATACTTTCACTCATAAAGACCTTAAGGAAATATTTACCTAAGCAGCAAAAATAACTGGTCAATTAGTTTTGTATACTGTTTCCTCCTATTCCTCCTCCTCATCCTTTCAAAAGAGTTGAAAGAAAATGAAGTTATTGAACTATGTCTTACTTGACGTGACCTTACATAAGGTATTTTGTAGCTTACATGCTTGAAATGCCTATTCTTATCAAAGGTGTTCTAACATAATTCAGTTTCCAGAGTAAAAAAAAAAAGTTTAACCTCAATGAAGCAATATAGTGTATCTATGTTCTTTCCAATGTGCATGAACTCTACCTGATAAATGAAAAAACAGGTCCTTCTCTAATTTTGTCATGTAATACTACATCTATTCACTAGTTCAGATGTTGCTGTTACTCAACACACCAACAAGTGTTTTGCCTGTACTCCAGCCCAACTTGCAGAGACCACAACTCTGCATTCTATTATGTTGAACATCTATGAAACAATAATTAGTCTCAACTCTGCCCCAACATTTTTCTTCTGGTTACCTTAAAATACATCTAATAATGTAAAAGTGGAAAAGTTTTGATCTTTAGAAACATCTCGACATCAGTTAATTTAAAGGTGTTAACTGCATTAATTATTCACACTTTTGAAATAGCCAGCATTTTTCTATTTCACACCAAAAAAATAAGAAGTTATTTCATTTTTCAAGGACTCTTCTTAATTGAATAAACAAGAAAAGTTCTAAAGATTGGCTAGAAATTAATTGCTATAAGTTGTTGTTCTACTGTAGAGAAACTTTATGCTTTCCATAGTATACAGTGCACTATAAAAGACAGGTCAATAGCCAATTCTAAAACTAGAGACAAGGGCAAAATATTTACACAACTTTACTTGCATACTTACACTTTTTCAAAAAAGGGCTTTGTTTTCAACTACTTTGCTTCCTGTACCTTTATGTAAAAGTCAATTAAAATATTAACTAGTATCATCTAAATATGACATTATTATTTGTTTTACTATAAATT
Source organism: Phaethon lepturus (assembly GCF_000687285.1). Taxonomy (NCBI): domain Eukaryota; kingdom Metazoa; phylum Chordata; class Aves; order Phaethontiformes; family Phaethontidae; genus Phaethon; species Phaethon lepturus. The sequence continues at coordinate 9,651 of NW_010519627.1, forward strand.
TTAATATAAAAATTCAAAAGTAGAAATCACAGAGGGTTGGAAGGGACCTTCAAAGGTCATCTAGTCCAACCCCCCTGCAATAAACAGAGGCACCCCCAACTACACCTGGCTGCTCAGAGCCCCACCCAACCTGACCTGGAATGGTTCCAGGGATGGGGCATCTACCACCTCTCCGGACAACTTGTGCCAGGGTCTCACCACCCTCATTGTCAAAAATTTCTTCCTTAGATATAATTCAAATCTACCCTCTTTTAGCTTAAAACCACTACACCTTGTCTGGTCACAACAGGCCCTGCTAAAAAGTCTGTTCCCATCTTTCTTGTAAGCCCCCTTTCAGTACGGGAAGGCTGCAATAACGTCTCCCCAGAGCATTCACTTCTCCAGGCTGAACAACCCCAACTCTCTCAGCCTGTCCTCACAGGAGAGGTGTTCCATCCCTCTGATCATTTTTGCGGCCCTCCTCTGGACCTGCTCCAACAGGTCCATGTCTTTCCTGTGCTGAGGGCTCCAGAGCTGGAAGCGGTAATCCAGGTGGGGTCTCGAAAGAACAGACTAGAGGGGCAGAATCACCTCCCCCAACCTGCTGGCCACACTGCTTTGGATGCGGCCTAGGATACAGTTGGCCTTCTGGGCTGCGAGCGCACATTGCCACCTCATGTCCAGCTTTTCATCCACCAGTGTCCCTAAGTCCTTCTCGGCAGGGCTGCTCTCCATCCGTTCATCCCCCAGCCTGTACTGACAGCAGGAGTTGCCCCGACCCAGGTGCAGGACCCTACCCTTGGCCTTGTTGAACCTCAGGAGGTTCACCTGGCCCATTCCAGGCTTGTCCAGGTCCCTCTGGATGGCATCACATCCCTCAGGCATGTCAACTGCACCACTCAGCTTGGTGTCATCTGCAAACTTGCTGAGGGTGCACTTGATACCACTGTCTAGGTCATTATTAAAGAGTACTGGTCCCAGTACGGACCCCTGAGGGAACTGCTTGTCACGGAAATGTTCATGTTAGTTTTATAATGGTGCAATGCTGCAACCTAATTAATCATTTAAGATTTACTTGTGACTGTTGAAGTAAATTATACTCTTTTAAAACCAAAGTGATTTTAATCAACCAGTTAAACATTCCACACATATGTAGGCAAAATCAGTCATGGTGCTACAAGAAAAAAGGATAAATGAATAGCAGGCAGGAGTTTCAAGAAAACAAAACAAGCTGCTCAGGAATTACTCCAATACATAAATTCAGTCTGTCTAACACACAGGAATTTTCCCTAAACAGATTTCAGTGTGCCATTCAGTTGTCTGGGCACTGTAAAGATGTCTTATTAGACAATATATATTGGTTTTGAATGCAGGGAATCTACAGCAAAACTAAGAGGATTCTGTCCTCTTGAGAATCTCACCATTTTTTAATGCAGTAGAAAAAATTAAATCCTACATAACTATTAATTTACTTAAAGACCAGGAAAGCATGACTAACCTTAGCTCCAGGAAGTACTTCATTTTGCTTTAATGTTAGGCTCAACTCCATTCTACCAATGAGCTTACTGATCTGTACAGGGTCAGACGGAGTAACTTCTGGCAAGTTTCTTGTTAATTGCGGATGTGGCTCATAAATGATTTTTGGATTCCAGCTAGGTGAAAGCTTTGGTTCAGTTGCCTTAAAACATTAAAAGGAGTAAGAATGTATTCCATTTCTTATCCAAGAAAGATTAACATAAACAAGCATTTCAAATAAGCTTATCACACAAATGATCATTTTACACAAACACAAATTTGACAATGGCATTAAAAACATGTATTGGTAACTGTGAAAGAAACAAGGCATGTAAAATATGAAACATTTTTGAAAAAAAGTGGAGCAGGTTTCCACTGAATAGTGAATTGTAGACAGTTTCTACACATTAAAGTTGCAATCAGATTCCAGTACAATACATCCTAAAAATTTTACTCATTCCTGAAGTGTTTCCTTCCCCCTCCTCAAAATCAACAGGAAGTGATTATGAAGCTTATTGAACACAGATTCAAGTAAAAGTTCAACTCCTATATCCTTCAGAATGGATCTAATATATTAGTGTAACAATACATTCTACCCTTCATCAATTCATATTCTTATATAACGTATTTAATTTTACCAGCTGTGTAGCTGAACACACTGGGGAGGACTTTGCTGATGCAGGAAACTCATCCCAGAAGAAAGAGACACCTGAAAGCTGCAGTAACTTGTGAGCAAAAGCTGTGGGCTGATGTACATTAATTCCAGAGCACTCATCTGCAGTTTCATCACAATACACAGTTCTGGGACACAAAAGAAAGGAAACAAAGATGGTAGGTGCATGCAAATTGTTACCGTCATTGTGTCACTTAGCCTCTAAGTCTGTATACGCTCTCCCTCTTCATACTATTTACAATGCCGTTGACTGTGGTGAAAGGAGAAACCACCACTCTCTGGGAATGGGTGGAAATCTTAAATTTTCTACAGGACACCACAGGACAATTGTGACATGCTTCCAGTGTGAACACATCATAGCGTATTATCCTAGTACTTATGTCTAATCTGACCACAAATTAAGGGGTCTGCCGAACACTTCTACACATATGTTTCCACTGGGACACAACAATTCTTGCTTCAGAGTCCGGGGGGGAGGGAGGTTTGTTGTTTTTTCTTTTTTTTAAATCTGCCATCTAATATCTTTCTGCTGTCTGAAAATACTACTTAAAAGTAATTCTGTCAAAATGGAAGTTGAAAATTGAGACAATAGGCTCCAATCCTGTAAAATTAAATTTCTTACATTACAATACTGAGACACAGCATAAACAGTGAACTCTTCAGAACATGCAAGTCTCCACATAATAGAATTTACAGTGGAAAAATGCATCTACCTTTCCATAAATAAAATGTATCAAACATCAAAACAACATGCTATCTAACAGTTTGTTTCAGTATAGCTTTTAAAGTGCCAAAAAGGATGTTTGTTTTGGGAATGGACTTCCATAATAATTACAGTTTTACTGACATTTCTCCTGAACATAACCACCTGAAGTTTATAAATGTTTAAAACCAAATATATTTCATTAGCATTTCTCAGAAACAATCAGTTTTATTTGGCAATGGTTTCAATACTTTGCAAGAAAGTATGATTACACTACCATAGCTCAAAAAAATATTTTAAGAACATGTACAGTATTCATGTTCAAAGTAATTACAAAATATATGTGGGCTTCCGAAAGCTTACAGAGGACCTAAAAACTTCGAGGGGTTTTTTTTTTTTTTCAGGACTGCATCTTTCTTTCTGAAAATATTTGGACTGTCTTACTCATAAGGGTCCGCTCCTTTTGTATATTGAAGAGATGGCCTGATTTGCCAGCAATATCCATTGACTATTGAACATCTGAGAAATGCTATTCGTTAATTGTGGAAGTGGTCATTAACTTGTCTTTGGAAAATCCCGAACTCTAATTTGATGGTTAGACATCTTTAGCTTAAACATGTTAAGTGGAAGTTGAATGGAGAAAATGCTTACTGACATTATAAAAGAGGGCTCAAGAGCTAGTGTCTAACTGTATACTAATAATGTGTGTGCATGGGTAAAATATACTGTAAAGGAAATGGCAAAAAGTGCCTTAGGAAAAAAAATACAGATTTAAAAAAAAGATCTTACCTTTCGATTCTAATTTCAAGTGCAGTTCCACTTTTAGAGTTTTCCGGCACATGTTCTATTCGCAAAACAGTATCTAAAAAGGTAACTTTCACTCTTCTTAGAACTTAAATGAGAAAACAAAAAGATACCATGCAAGCATTTAAGTAAAGTTACTCAACAATGACTTTTACAACCAATTTAAAATAGTCTTTCATTCTGTTTAAGTTCTCAGTATTTATTTCAGTGGAAATAATCAATTGAGTTTAATAATATAACAAGACATCAAGTGACAAAGTAAACCTATTAAATGTCCAATATGTACATCCATACCATGCAATGGACCTTTAATGCATGGGTATTTGAGCAAGTGACAACTCAAACCAAGTTGTTCTATGGCTCAGTGTGGATGATCCTTAAAGAAAGTACCTGCTTCATTGTGCACCATGTCTGAAGTCCTGAACATTGCTATGGCACTGTGATACTTTGGCTGAATACTTCTATATTTCAGAGAGATGGAACACCTCTCCTCTGAGAACAGGCTGAGAGAGTTGGGAGAGCTGGAGAGTTTTGTAAAACTGAGACACAACATAAACCGATTTCGTCTCAGATGTTAATTCAGATTGCAATGATTAGTTCGTACCTGTTTCAATAGTTTCTGCAAATTTCTCAAGTCCTTCAAAAGGCTGGGACCCTTCTCCTTGTTCATCTGTCAATTTTTGGCTAAGACACTCTTTTGCAAGCTGCATACTACTGGTCATAAAACTTGACCAATACATAGGCTCAGACCCAGATGCTGTGGAGTAAGAGAAGTCTTAATAAATTTGACTGAGCATATTGAAACAATTAATAAAACACAAAATAATACATTTGGCACATCCAGAAAAGAGTTTCAACAGCTTAGTAAGAAGTCATACTTAACAAATTTACTTACAATCTCTCTTTATACACTTTACTACTTCAAAATTACTTTAATCTATTAAGATTGCATTGGTAAGATTATGTTATTTGAAAATTCAATATAAACAAGATGAAGCTGGGATTTAGTGTAACCAATCTTCAGCACTGGTTTAAGCGAATAATTTCTGAAATACTTTTATTATATTGGTATGATTTTGCAGGCATAATCAGCAAAATGAAGTAAAAAACAAACCTCTTTTTTTTTTTTTTAATTATTTTAAGGTTTCTTATTGCATTTGAAATATATCCTAGATGGAGAAAGACTAAACAATGTTTACGATGTTATCTTAGCAGATGAGAACACGTTTTAAACGTCTAGCACAAGACCTGACATAAGTAGAACATAATAAAATCCGAATCCGAGAGCACAGCACATATTAAGCTGCAATTTAGCTGCCAGATTACCTTAATTGACAGTGCATTCCTATCAGCTAATGACAAGCCCATTGTGAGCAAATACTATAAAACCAGATTGGAAAAGTTAATCAAATTTAACTGCAGCACTCAAGTATAGGCAAACAAAAGTAAAACTAGCACAAATACAAACATGTTAAACAGGCAAAACATTCCAGTTTAGCATTCAGGTCTGGAAACATCCATGTGGCTATAGAGGTGTGATAAAACCAGCATCGTGGGTTTTTTCTCTACTGTATTATAAAGCACTGTGCATCAAAGAGAACTAAATGGATGCAACTGAATAAATAAAGCTTCCTCCTAATACTACTGTTCTTTCAAAGCAATAATCTTACTTCAGAAAGTAAGCTAGCTCAAAATTCAGTTCCAGTTAAACAAGTAAGAATGAAATGCAGAGTATAGATAAGCAAGTTACTTAATATAACTTGCAAAAGATGGAAAATAGTTTAAGCCTTTTTTTCTCTTCTTCATGATGCATTTAAAGAAATATTTTCTTCCTCCTTCTCTACATTATAAAAAGGAAAACAAACTAAAATCCTTCAGACATTCAATCAAAATTTTCCACACACTAAAAATGCACTAAATGTCCCACACACGCTACAACAACCCATCTTAACAGACTTTATGGAGGTTTGATAGTTAGGGAAAATTTATCCCTGGGACAGTCTAAACTAAATCAGATAGATTCATGTGGATACAGACAAGCTAGAAGAGCTCAGACAATCCTCTCAGCATTATAATCAAAGGTAGTAAGTACTTAGAGTGCTTAAGTCATTATTTCAGCCTGTGACAGCAATTAAAATGTATTAGTTATTCTCTAAATACACAAGATACATCTTTTACACTAAAGCTACCAAAGAAATCCAGAACCTCAGTATAACACCCGCCCCCACAGTCTTACACTATTGTGTTATCCTACTGCCACCTAATAGTCAGCTACTAATGCTGACTAACAGCACTTGGCATACAACATCCAAAAACCCTAGCTAACAAAAACTCCTTTCCACACATAGTAAGTAAATTTAATTTCAATATGTCTGAAACAGTTTGGTAGAAGAGATACAACAGTAGGAACATTAAAAAAAATTTAAGTTATTTAACAGAACAACAACCAACTTAGAAACACTTGACAACCAACTAATGAACACCTGATAGTTCTTTTTTTATTACATTCTCTATCATCAGTGTACGTAAATTAAATGGCACTTTAAATAAGGTAAAGAACTGAATAAAGCAAATGTAGCCTTTTGTCTCTGAAAAACTGTAAAGAATCTCCTTTTTGGGAAAAAAAAAAAAAATCTTACCAAGCCTTGGTCTTGGCCTGAAGACCATCTCTAATCCTTTTACTTCTAATGCACAGTTATCCTGTAGCAATGACCCCCATGGAACAGATAAAGAAATGGATTGGATAAATCCGTCTGTGACTTCCAGAGGCGCATCTGCAGACTCCAGAATCTCGTTAAGACACTAGAAGAGAGTAACATAAAAACAAAAATAATAATAATTATTTTTAAAATCACATCCATAATTTTGCATATAACAAATAAAACATATTGAGGCTAACAGAAAATTAATTATACTCAGAAAGACAATAAACTGGCCACTTTCAAGTATTTTGATTCCATCATGATTTGTTCAGCATTAATTACTTAGCTTTCAGCATAATAGATTTCTCTGTGGTAGCTGTATAACCTGCATTTTTTGCACTATACCAAAAAAATTCTGCTATCTGACTGTTATAAATACTGCAGTACTCACACAAGTTCATCTATTCTTTCTCCAGCAATACTTCAAGAAAGCTGAAAACAGGCTGATAGTAAAAATGCAAAAAGTACCTGGTTTCTGTGGCAAGAGTATTTCACTAGCATGTAATATCAATGTAATGTTCATTTTACATTTCTGTGTAACACTGGAACAATAGAACCAAATAATCATCTCTTGCTCTTCCCATTTCTAGATCATATTTTGATGCGATCAATGCTCAGCACTAATTTAAAAATCAAGGCTCAGTGGACAGACCAATACTCTGCCAATACCAATGGCGACTGTTCCGTTAATCCAATCCTTTATGTGACTTTATAAACAAAACTACAACCAAGTTGCCCTCAGTATCATACAGAGTAAGTGAAACTGATGAGAAAAATAGAACACCAGCTCTGAAGAAGTCACTTAGGAATTTTAAGTTTTCCACAATCTTCAGAAGACGACTCGCTTGTTGCACTATATAGCTTTCATTACATCCATAGAAAGGAAACATATTCTTCGCATTTATGTTTTAAAAAAATGCAAATCCCTGTTTGTGCCTCAATTCAAAGATTTAGTTAAAACTTAAATTATCATATTCTTTTAAATATGTTTTAAAATGTTTTAAAAATATGTTTTTATGTTTTAAAAATATGTTTTATGTTTTAAAAAAATGCAAATCCCTGTTTGTGCCTCAATTCAAAGATTTAGTTAAAACTTAAATTATTGAACAAGAACTATCTAGGCTGCTTTAATAAAATAAAAAACAATCTGAATCACATACCGAATTCAGTGAGTGCAACTTCTAATATACACAAGACCCTACTAAAGCCTGTAGTTGTAATACTAAGAGACATAGTCTTCAACTGACAAGAAAGTGTAGTTTTGACCTTCCTATGCTGAACAGGGCCACTGATTTTAGCTGACAAAATGCATAAATTCAACATAAAACGTTTCATTAAAAATATGGTTTTAAAAGCAGATTTCCATTTTAGTTATATTTAAAATATTGTCCTAATTATATAAAATAATTTAAAAATAAAAATTAACAAAAGAAGTTTTCAGAAGATGACATTTTTCATTCTTATGTCTCCAGGTGCAACCTTCCCATCATGCTAAACTGTTGCTCTGCTTATGCTCTTAATAACTTTGCTTTTACTATTTTGTTTGCTTGCATGTTCAGCTTTTCTAGTTTCTGTTCCAAAGTCCACTCAAGCAGCAGAAAAAGACAGAACCTGAAACAGTTCTATTGAGAAATTATTTAAGAATCAAATAATCAACTATGATTCAGTGATATTAAAACTTTATTTTGAACTAAATATAAGAATTATAAATGTGCTAATAGCATAAGATAAGGCAAAAATAATTATATGGCATAAAAACTATATTTGAAAATATCACAGATTCACTTAAATTACTTGAACCTTTACAAAATCATTTGCTATAGCATGAAGTAAGCTAGTTAACATATTTTGAATTAATTTGTCTCAGATGTCTTTTTGCCACCAATGTACATGGTGATAAAAATTAATGTGCTTTAGTACATTTCTTATTATTTTGAAATAGAAATTGACTATCTAAAAGCAAAAAAATTCAGGTATTCTTATAGCTAAATCACTTCACAAACAAGCCAGTTGTTCCTAGAAAGCAGCAATTAGAGCATTCCAAGTGAAATCTTAAAATTGAAACACAGTCTTCACATCAGGACTTGCTCCCACATTATTGACTGAAAGGCTCCATCTGGAAATCACAGTAATACTAGTAGGAAAAGTACTATTCGATGTATATTAAAATTCAACCACAAACATCATGGATTACATTTTTATTTTTCTAAACAGCCTAGGTCCCAAGAGGCAAAGGGGTTACACTAATAGCCCCAGGTATTCCTACATATCTCTATAATAACACATACAATGTTATCTAAAATATCTACAATGTTAAGATGAACAGAAGTATCCATAAAACTGTGTAAGATAATACATAAAAATACAGCCATCCTGGTGATTCATAGAGAACAAGCTTGCAATGACTAGGGGAAAAGAAAAAAAAAAAAAAAAAAAGAGCTGTAATACTTCCGCGACATCTGCTTTTGCAATCTGTCATACATCAGAAAGTCACGTGCAGAGAACCTCAAACATGTCATTGTTTACAAGCCAAAACCAAAAATGCTGATCTACAAATGGGAGAGATAACCTAAGCATTATTGTATATACATTTAATCACTGCGTAAACAAAATTAACTGTTCATTTAGTACTGGTCCGTAACTGCTGCTGTTTCAAAGTATTTACATTTTAAATGCCACTTTGACTAGCAAAGAGTCCTGTGATACCCACTAGGGGGCATAATAATTCAATTAAAGCGAGACAGCCTTGCTGCCTGCCAGAGAAAAGCTGTAGACACAGCCAGAAAAGAAAAGAAAACAAACAAGCAAGCAACAAAAAAACCCCACACTAAAACACTGGTAATATTGAGCATTTCTGCAAAAGTCTGTCTCCTGCCACTTTCAAACATATTTTCACACAAACAACTGGAAAAGCATTATTTGAAAACTTCACATATTCACAAGTATTTTGAAATGTACCCAGCATGCCCTAAAAACAGAACATAATATAGTCAAAACGTGTTTTGAAAGTACTTTGTAAAGCAATAAGCCTGTGTACCTAGTTCATCATCTGTGCTAACCTCGAAGCCAATGACTGACGCACAGCAGTGCTTAAGGCTCCCTATGACAGTCACTTGACTAGCAGGTAGAATTCAGTAACATTGGTAATTAACCCAAGAAACTTTATAAAATATTACAAACACAAACACAGATCTTTGGATTACTGCAGCAGGCTGGAAGTATACATATGTGTGTGTGTGCAGACACATACATAAATCTATATATATATATCTAAAAACATACATGCCACAACTGAAAAAAAGCTTCAGTTGGTTCAAAGTGTGACAGCACACCTGTTAAGCAAACTCCAGCTTTCCATTCGTCAACAAGTACTTTCACCATTGCAAGACTATGGGACAATTTTTAGAGCTCTACATGGACTAAGCCCAGCATAACACTGTCAATAAGAACCAAGATGCCTCCAAGGTGAAGACAAAGCATAGACAGAACAGGAATTACTTTAGGTTTTTATAATCTCTCTACTAGCAGTGAGTAAACATGGTCCTCAGTAACTACAGCAGAAATTTCTAGTAGTTTGGGCTACACTAGCTCCTTCTCTCTGAAGTATCAGCACCTTTTATTTTTTGTTTCCCTTCTCATAATTAAATATAACAAAACCAAAGTGTGGCTAGAAAAACATAGCTGTAATAAATACCCAGATTTTCTTTTTTTTTTTTTCTTCTTAAGTGTTAGCATAACAGAGAAGAGTTCCCTGGATGAAATGTTAATTATGGCTGGAACTTTTTACATAAAGGAGGCTGGGTACTGAGAATAAAGTGGGAGGCTGCCGGAGGCAGAGATCAGCTGGTCCCTCAGACGCAGCAGGAGCTGAGGGGGTGAAGTGAAGCGCCGACATCTCTTACCCACTTATCCAGAGGGACCTGCGTCAAGGAGCCGGTGCCCTGGTAGAGATCCAGGCTGAGCTGCTCCAGGCTGAGCTTCTCCTGCAAGAAGTGGCCCAGGTACCTCTGCAGCAGGTACCTGCAGGCCCTCTTCTTGATGGACTCCGAGAAAGGCCACGGCATGACGGCTGCGCGCCGGAGGCTGCGGGGCCAGGCGGCGGGCC
>NW_010519628.1:0-14738 GCF_000687285.1 Phaethon lepturus
GATGATGACTATATAGCAACTATTATTTTAAGCCCCCAGATTTCTGGAGATTTCAGACAAACATTTCTCTAAGGTTAGTGTCTTCTCAAAAAGGAGTCTGCTGTTCTGAAAGTTACTATATAGACCCAATTCCTTTATTCTTGCCTTCATGTGACGCTTATGAACACCAAAGCTCAGATTCAAGCCCTTCCCCATATAATTGGCAGTTCTGGAGCCTCTGGAGCTTCAGTGATACTTTCACCAGTCATTGAAAGGCAGCTCAAAGCAATTTAAGCATTATTCAGAAAAAGAATAAAGATAAAGTCAATCATCAATATCAAATGGTCTAGAGAGTAACAAGTAAATTTTCACAAGCCAAACACAGTGGGAGATCATCTGAGTCATGAAGGACACCAAATTTCACATATACTCTACCCCAATTGTATAGTTAGATGAGATAACTAAATATTAAGGTTTACAGAAGCCAATTAAAAACGGTATTATATTAGTATACAATGAAAATATTAGATACAGTGAAAGACAGAAATCAAAAGTGCAAACGCGTTTGATAGCAATTTGGGGAATTTCTGGAACCAGGACAGAAAAGACATTCTAATGAATAAGGAGAAACCCTGGAAGGAAACTTGGTCAAAACAGAGTTGTTGCATCAACTTAATTTGTTACATTTGAAGCAGACTCTGTTCATATACTATATCATGTTTCCAAGATGAATTATTATACAACAAGTAATTTAATCACTATGATACCGTAACCTACTGAGGGAAGGAAATGGAAACAGAAGAGAGAAAAGCAGAGAATGAAGGAAGGGGAGCAAAATAATGCAGATACTTACAGGTTTATAGACACATCCCCTCCGAAAAAATAACTAATGGCAGCAATAATCCATACAGAGTTTAAAAAAAAAAAAAAAAAAAAAAAGATGTAATGTCAAAGTAAAATAGCATGAGACATGATAGAGGCAAGTGTTAAAAGATTAGAAAATGCAGCAGATCCCCTTTGACCTTTCAAATGAAGAGAAAAAGGAAAGTAAAATAGAGTGCAACTCTAAAAGCTAGATCTGCACAGGAAGAGTGACAACAGTCAGTTCTTAGGAAGGGGGCTAAATTGCAAAGTACCGTTCTGAAACTAAATATATTAAGTTGAAAAACATCTTGATACATTCTCCCTGTTTAATACTGCTGCTAAAATAGATGAAATTAGATTTACGTGATCACATTGGTCTGTCTTATTCAGAAGATTTAGAGGATTAGAAGTCTCATTAATATTAAGTTCCTGCAGATTTTACAAAAATAAGTGCCTGGTAGAATAAACAGACTCTGTTAAGCTCCCTAGACAAGAGGGGAGCAGTGGCACATCATCATCTTAACAGGCACTAAGAAACTCAGGTCAGAGCTTAACCAGAAAACCAGTCTGTAGGTAATAGGCTTAATTTCTGCCGGTATGCATTGCATTTACCTATGATGCAAACAATTTTGGATTCCTATCCAAGTTTTCAAGTTTAAAGCATGCATTCCTGGTATTTGCAGCATATAGGCATTTGGTGATAGGGTAAGATGAATATTCTTGCGCTCTCTGGTTTTCTGTGGGGATTAAGCTCCATGCCAAAAAGCAGATGGGTTGCTTCTGCTGAAGCTAGTAGGAAATGTCCCCTCTTACGGCCTACGTAAAGCTGACACACCGCCGCCCCCTTACTTGCAATAGGCACAGTGACTATGTAGATTGAGAATTTTTTTCACATCCCTTTTTTAGTTGCATTCCGTGGTAAGTACTGTGTCTCCTATGCTTGTACATGGCATGCAGCTTGCAATACCCATGAAAAGCCAATTCAGTACAATTTCCACAATACTGCCAAGTACACCTGCATTAGAATTATCATTATGTAATTTCTACATGTGATGCAGCAACTGTCATTGGAGTCCCTCTACTTACCCCAGACTCAATTTGGTTACATTTGATCCCCATGCAGTGAAAAGTCTGAACTTATGGGAAGGGAAAGAATTGTGAAAGTTTTCCTCACCTTTTTTGCAAAGTAATAATGTGGCACCTCTATGCCCAAAAGAACCTCGTAGGATGAAGGCAATGGAAAGCTGTCCTGAAGCAAAAGGCCATGCTCTTCAGTACTGAAGAATGATACAATCCAAACATCCATCTGGAAAAGGAAGCAAAGCATTGTTTTGGTTTTATGCTGCAATATCCTTCTTTCAATTTGTTTTTATTTTCCATATTCACTTGGCAGAACCTTCTCCTGAAAATAATATGACATATACATTCACATGCACGCACCTGCTGGAGAGGGCAGAGCTGCACGCTTCCTCCCTATAGTAAGTAGCCAACGACTCATTCTGCACTACAGACCATGTTCCTACTGCAAAGGGACCTCTAGCTCTGCCCTTCAGGAACCAGCTTCACCAACCATAAAGAGAGAAGTCCCTGGCCACAGACTGCTGCTCTAGAAGTCTCTTTGACAGATTTGACTCAGGTCAAAGAAATACTCCCAACTGCTTTCAACATTTTTTTTTTTTAAATACTATATTATTTCTACTATAATTTCAGCAAGCTTACTGACTGCTTTAAGTTCCCAGGAAACATACCAGCCATTTAAAAATAGTTTCTGCAACAGCTTAATTGTTGAGCTGACTCAACTCAAAATGAAGCATTTACTTCCAACTGAAGTTAAACAGACTTCTCATTTCTTAAAGGATAAGCACACAGTTAAAAATTCTGTTGAATAAGGGACAAAAAGTAAGTTGCACTCCTTTTATATCTTTTTATTTTTCAACCTTATGTAGAAGCCAAACATTTTTACTTTTTTACATTAGGAATATTAGGTTGAAGTGTTCTTCTCTTTGCTAGAAGACGCTAGCAAGGCCTTCTGAGACATCCCTATTCCATTCCTCCTTTCTACATTAATCTTCCCATGTATTTTCTAAGGTCATTTCAACCAACAAAAGAAACAAAGAGCTTTCTATCTCTAACTGGAAGATGTTTAACTAAAATCATGCATGAATCAGAAAACTTTAAGTCAACATGGACATTTCAAATCAGTGGAATATTTATGAAGGACAGGCAGTTCTGTACAGACAAAATAGTAAGGACTGCTACAAGCACATTAGTGGGGTAAGCAGGGAAGAATTGTTGGTGTGATGAAAGAACTCTTTGATTAAATTGTTTCTGGTCAATAAAAATGAAATCTTTTTTCTACATTTTTTCTAATGTAAAGAAGACCGTGAAAGATAATTTGGGAAGCACCGTAACAGTGTACAATGTCTGTTCAGAAAAGCAGAAGATGATATGGACTGGGTGGGAAGAGCGCACTTCACTGCTCACCTGAACAGTAGGGTCCCTGTTATTCTATCAAATTAATTCTTGCTGCTAAAAGAGGACTCAAGAGAGAAAATCTGCATTATTTTTTAAAAAATGAGAGTAAGTATCAAACCTCTAGGTTATCAATTCACCCAATAATTTCACATGAAAAACTGTAGTCCAGATACCAGCTTGCATTATGATCAACCTCAAAATTCTATCATAGATAAAGAAATCACCTCTTTTTCTTCGTCATTGTATGCAAGCTAGGGCTAAAACAGAAAGCTAATGTACAGTGACTGCCTGAAGCCAGAGACACCAAGCATATAGTTTCACTACTTATTTTTGTACAAGAGAATGTATGCTATCTACTCCCACATCCTTAATGAAGAACCAATGATTTATTACTGGGACAGGGAGAACTCCACATAAAGCAAAGCAAAAGAAACAAACAAAAGACCATACTATGCTCTCAGTCTGGTTTTTCTTCTGGTCTGGAGATTGTAGGCCTGTTTCAAGAATTGCTTCACATACAAAAAGTCTTGGTTCACTCTGGTCCCAGAAATGGCAAGCAGGGATGTGACTGTGCAACTCTGGATAATCCACAACAGACCTACCAAAAGACAAGACAAGAAAAAAAAAAAAAAAATGTAGAAAGGGAGACAAAATAATTCCAGCCCGTTCAGTGCATGAATGTAAATCAAGGACTAACCAAGGGATAATTCTCAGATGATGATCAGTTATCTATGCCAGTACCTCTGCATTGTAACATTAACCTATACATCTTCCTACCTCCTATCACTTTATACATGGCAATGCCACTTTTAGTTTGTTCTGTATATATTAACCATGACTATAGGACATAAAGCATTTCAGTAGAAAAAAAGCTGGTACTGCCACAAATACAAATAGGCATCCAAAATTTGCCTCCACTGAGATGACATGTCCTACAGAAATATTTGGACATCCTTCAAATGATACACCTTAGCGACTGCTACCAGTGTAGGTACTGTAACACGGGGACTACCTCAGCTCTGTCTTCTTGTGGGTTTTACAGCCTGCCCCAAGGTGCTTATTGCCAGGACTGCTAGAAATACCCAGCCAGGCTAAAGACAGCTTGAGCACGCTGATGTGCATTTTGATAAGCAGTAAAGAGAGAGTTTCTGGTACATATGCCTCACTTTCAAATCCAGCTAAGCAGCAATCATAAGAAATCACAACTAGACAATTGTGATTAAACTGATGGGAAAAAAATAAGAAATTAATTTATATTCTCAGGCAACAGATCTCTCTCTACTGAGACTTCAGCAAAGAGACCTCAGCATGCAGCATGATCAATGCTTTGAGCTGCTGAACTTCTCAGTGCCAAGGGAAACTCCAGAGTTGCAGCTCAACCTGACCTGCAGCTGGGGGACTTCAGTCTCCAGATACGCCACAGTTCATTCCCTTTTCTCAGTCCTGTACTTGAACTTCATACCGTGTATGAAGAATTCTGAGGCACTGTCAAATAGCACATTAAGCACAAGGACATGCCCTGCAGCCTTGGGAAAGTCACTCTCTGGCAGTAGTTTAAATAAGAAACGTCTTTCTGCCTCCTTCGGGCATTTAAATACTACTTCAGTGCTGGCCATGTTAATACTCTAGACATACAGAATCACACTATTTTAGCCATGGCTTAGGATTCTTCTGAAAAAATACAGAATATAAATAGGTGTCAATTTTTAAAAAAGAGAGAAACCAAAGGCATCATTAAAATATTTTTCTCATTTGCTGTCACCACTGAAGGCTGGGCTTTTTAGGGAGGATTGGAGTAGGGATAGAAGGCAAATTAAGGGAGAGATTCAAAGGGGTGCAGAAATACACAATGCCCTACCCATGCCACTGAATTAAAAATTAATTACTTGCAAACTGAGAAGCAGTATTTGTGTAAAAAGATTGGGAGTGTTTAGATTCTGCCTCAGGAGGAAAGAGAGAGAAGTGTAGATTATTTTCTGGTGAATTTACTCATGCCAATTTCAAGATACTCTAAAATGAAGCACAGATAAATTCACGCTGACACCATCTAGCATTTAAATACCAGTGAAATAGGTTTATTGGCTTGTGGTGGCCTCTGTTGGGCTACACAAGATACTACACTTGAAAACAACTTCCTCACTACTCATTATTCCACCGTTTGCATAACTGACCAAGATACAAGGCCCCAAATTCACACTGTCCTTAGTTTTTGATGAGCTGGGTAGTTTCTTCCAGTTTTCAGTGATAAGGAGAGTAAATCCTTTTTGCTTGTAATACCTATAGCAGATAGTTGCTAGCAAAAGCAAACCACCTTCTATTCTAACACTGTTTTTTCTTAAGAAAAATAAAGTCAGAAAAATTAATGTAAAACCAGGTGGGAATTTGTACCCTAATATTCCACTGTACTTCATGAGAATTCCTAGTTCACTGCATTTTTCTGCCTTGCTACTAGGATTTCTAATGTATTTGCCACAGAGCAGCTTGTATGAAAACAAAGCTGTCAGTTCTAAATAGACTTTTCATTAGTTCATTCCATACAAAAAAACCCTGAATTGGACTTAAAAATTAACCTTTTTCCTAGGAGGAGCTTCAGAATGTCCTCTTTTTCAGTTCCTACCCTGTAAACTCTTCATGGAAGAGTAGCTTTCCACGATTTTTCTTTATTTTAAGATCAGGATACTGATTCCAGTCCTATAATACCTTGATGCATACCCCCGCAACACCTAATCATCCTCCTCTCAAAGACCTCTTGAGCCAGATACAGCTTCCACATAACTAATAACTCTCACTGCATTGTTCTTCTATGAATTTGTCCAATACGTCCATGAACCCTTCCTTCATCATCCATAACTTCCTTTGGCAAGGAGTTCCTTAGCTCAGCTGCATGCTGTCTGAAGGAACGCCTCCTCCCGTTGATTTTGAGCTTGCTTTCTGATACCTTTCTTTGACACTCCCTGTTTCACGTATTGGAAGAGGCAGGGATGCAGGCTGATTGACATACAATGCACCAGTTTTAATCAACTCTTTAGAAATAACTATATTTGTACAAGCTCCTACACAAAGACAGAGGAATGCCAGTATCAAGGTGTTGCTTGTCTTCATAGGGCAGATTCCTATCTTAAATCCACGAGCAATACTTCTCAAAATAAAAGCTTCTTACTTGTCGATGCCTTGTCCAGAAGAAAGCTTCTCTCTACCATTTCCCTGTTCAGCCTTGAAATCAAAGAGTGTAACTTTGTCCATTTCAACATCATAGAAACAGATCTTGGAATCAATGTTCCCATCTGCCTACAAGAAGGGGAAACAAAAGTTGCTGAAGCATGCAGTCAAAAAGGAAAAAAGGTAAAGTTCAGGTGGTATGTTTAACTCATCTGATTCATACTCTCAGTTTTGTTTACTGGTAATCACACAAGAGCATTCTTCGGAAGAAATATCAGAAAATTTCTTGCTGTTTTTAGAGTCTAGCAAGTTAGCCTTTGATTTCTTTGAAATGCTACGAAGTAGCTTTTGAAACCAAAATATTGCTTCCTTTTCTGGGTTGTTGTTCTCACCACATGTACAAAACCTTAACATACCTTAATTTTAGTGTTTAGTTACATGCTTGGACATGACATTTCAAGACTCAACACACTGCACAAAACATGTAGGTTTATTTCTGAGAAGTGGATCTTGTGTCTTCGGTAATCTTCTTGAACCAGTCTATTAACCAATGGTCAGGTCCTAGGGCTGTTAAGTGAAGAGCTTTGCCTCACCTTGCTCACAAGAATGCTGACTTTATTGCCATTAGCATTGCACTTGACAGATGCAATGCCTCCAAGGCCAGGAAACAGCTCAGAGAAGTTCTTGCTATTGCAGTGCACTTTTGCCTCTCTGTGGAAAGGAATAAACTTAAATCATATGGTGGCAAGCAACTGGCAATATGCATCAGGCAAAACATTTTTCAAATTATGGGTAAGACTTTTAAAAACAAACTATTTCTGCCTTATGACACCACTGCCCCAGACTCTAGCTTCCTCTCCAGAGAACTGCTGCGACCTGCCTTTCTTTCAGGAAGAAGTTAATGAGACACTCAAAACTTCAATGCACCTACAGTATTCCCAAAACAGGGCTATATAGCAAGAACATCCTACCAGAATTCTGAATTGAGACATCTTTCTCCTACATAAGAAAGCTGAACAGTACCCTGAATGTTGAATATAGCCCATCACATAAAACTTCTGTGTATGGAAAACACACGTGGAGCAGAAGGGAAGAAATGCCATTGGGGGGTCGTATTTATATGATCTTATTCATCACTTTCTCTCTGTACGTAAGTTCCAAAAGACTGCATCCTTCACATACTTAACACTTCCTCTCCACTCTGCCCCTGCATTTTTCATTATCTCGAAAGAATCTTTCTGCCAGTTTAGACACAAGCCCAGCAATCATTCAGCAACAAAGAGGACAAATCTCATGAATCACGAGAATGCAACAGAAAGAAGTGACATTAATTTAGAGCCATAATATGATCTCATGTAAGAAAATCTTTGATTCTGTAAAAACAACATCCTTGGGTCACATTTTTAGATCTCTCATTTATTCTAAGCCAACTACGCTGGCTTTGAAATTAAAGAGCACCCTACTGTCATCATTTGAGAAGGGGTATTTTCATTACTAGCCACAAAAATTTAACGTAGCACACAGGATTTAAGCTACTTTTTCCTCCACTGTCAAACACCATAATCTAATATTTGTGATAGTTACAACCTGCCCAAATCCAATAACCTTCAAGTTGAGTCCCATGTGGAATTTGTGTCATCTCAACATAGGTAACGAGTTTCCAAGTGGGTAACTAACTAGACTTTAGCATTCCTCTGGTGACAGTATGTAAGAAAGAACAGAATCCATCACTCTTGAGGTTTTTCAGGTTTTAAAAATTACGTTTGTCATCAGCAGATAAATTTTCAAACTGAAAGTCATGGCAGGCACATATCTTTTTCATGTCACAGCTGTTTGTCAGCATGGGAACACACAGTAAAGTTTGAACAAAGTCAATTAAACTTCTCTCTTAACCTAAACAGGAGGAAGAACAGAGTGTCTACACTTCTAGGTTCACTTCCTCCTTGGATTTAGTGAATCAAGTTTGTTGATTTATGAGGAGATACAAGACCTAGCTTTTTTTTCTTTATTTCAACTCTTCTGAGATTAAGGTCTTGGTCAAGTTATCAGCAAAAACGTGCAACATCCTTGTCTTGATCCTCCATAAATTCTCCACCCACTTTCAAACACACACAAATATCCCTCACAATATCCTCTTTGAAAAATTATTGTTACTATTATTGTTATTATTATTATTATTACTCATACCATGATTTGTCTAATAACTCTGTGGCTCTTCCCTTGCTTTAGGGATAGGCCATCATTTCACAGAGGCTGCGTGTATTGTCTCAAGATTCAAAGTGGCTGTCACTTTTCATCAGAGCAAAACTAACTGAAGATTCCCCCCCCCCCAAAATATACGCTCCATTATAAACAGATGTTTTAAAAGGTCTATTAATACCTGCGAGAGAGATCAAAGATTTTAAAGTGAGCCAAATCAGTTCCCACAGCCAGGAAATTTCCGCAGACATCCAAGAGGCACGGATTCCCCTCTGCTTCAGAGAACACCAGCAGCTGTTTAACTGTGCCCTAAGAAGAAATGTGTAACACCAGGTTTGTGTATTCAGAGCCTAACTAGAAGGGGCTTATTTTGTCACCAAGTTAAGTAACTAACTGCTGAACTTCTATATTAGACAAATCACTACCAGCAAAATGAGAGAAACTACAAACACACATGGTCTCTACAAATTCAGTCCATGTTTCAGGTTGAAAACTGGATGTATAGCCTCCAAAAAAGTAAAAATTTAGAGGTGTCCTTCTGCAACAACTTCCTCTTCAATAATACATTTTTTTCCAACTAAGAGGGATACAGAAATACAGGTCTCTGAAGGTCCTTTAATATACAACTGCAAAAATAAATATGTGAGTTAAATCAGTCCTTATTGTGATAAACCCCATCCATTCTCGAATACAGTATTTTTTTCTTAAATAAAAACGTGTATCATAAAATTCTGATAATTAGATTTCTCTTTTCAGTTCTCACAGACTAGCAGAGGCTGCAAAGGTTAAGCAAAAGATTTTGCAGGGACACACAGAATGTGCAGGGGGTATTTTTCATTATCTTGTAATTACTATTATACTCAGTACGTTGCTCTTCTGTCAGGAATATACTTATATATATTCAATTTGCATGCAATTTTGATCCACTTAAAGTCCGGTCCTTTTCCTCCAAAATTCTGTTGTCTTTTATAAATACCTATTAGTTACAGTGCAGTAGCTTTTAAAGTGACAGACTCTTTAAAGAACACAAAACATCAAAGATCTTTCTGCAGAAATACTCAAAATATTTTTTTCTATGACAAAGGTAGAGTTAATAGATTTACAGAACATCCATTTAACTTTAATCTGTAACACCACTCTTTGAAAACAGTAAGGCATATTTGTCGCTTCATCATTTCATCAGCCCTTACCTGCCAGGTGCGGACCTGGACCCGATACGGCTCAACTGTGTACAGATTTTCTCCATGCATGGACAGAACTGGAGAGTCACACAGAAAAGAGCCTAGAACAATCACAATAAAGCCATCATTAAAATAAACAGATTTTTTAAAAGGAAAAAAAAAAGTTTTTTTTACTTAAGCCATTCAATTTCCACCATCTTGCACCAAATCCATTTTTCAATCTGTCAGTCTCTACTGATTCCCAAACTCCTTGGTGTTGCAGTTTTGGTTACAGTGGCCTTCCGTTCTGCCACTATAACCAAAAGCTGGGATTCCTACTGAAAACAGGTGTTTTGCACACTCTACCCATGAAAACAAGTGGAAGGGAAAAGAGTGATAAAAGGAGTGAAAGAAAGCGACTAGTGCAACGTGAGGTTCCATTAAAAGAATTCATTCCTTCCTTCATTGAACTACAATTGAAGAGTGATAAAGGAATCTGTGTCAGAAAGAAGAGCGGCTCGTAAATAATTTCATGAGTGTTGTAGACTGTTGGGACCTTGGTGGTAATAACACATTGATTCAGCATGGAAAAGTTGTAAAATAAATAAGTAAATATAGACAAGATAAGCCACTTTTCAGAAAACACTTGATAATTCTTCAAAGAAAAGCCTAAACTCTCAAGATTTTGGATGGGATTGATGGAATTCTGCATAACCTGTTGCTCAAGGCAGAAATATTTATGAGGGAATTCATTTACTTGATGCAGCTGTATACGCATATATATATTCACAGATCAGGAACAGATTTTCCTGACAGCTGGGACTAAAATGCACTCCTTCCCAGTTCCTATGTAAATGGTATATAACCTTGATTCCACTTTCTCCCAAACAAAATAGAAAAGCCTTCAGTAGCCATCCTCATGACCTACCTGTGGAAGGCAACAGGAGCTATGGCTACAAAAGTAGGAAAAGAACTCTGCTCTTGATCAAATGTTGGAATGATTTACTTAAGAGATAAAAAGAAGCAGCCTTATCCTCACATCATGTTTTGTGCAAGGCCCTATATTATATGCTAGCTCTGAGGATACCTTTTAAGTCTAGGTGTGACAGCTGGGTATACATCTAGTCTGTGGGAAACAGCAACAAGATGCTTGGTTTTGTCAATGCCAATCACAGACATTATATCCCAGCATATTTAGTGAATAAAGCACAGATGTAAGAGTTGGCATTTAAGTTCTGGCTTTGTTGACAATTTTTATGCCCTAATCTTTCTATTCTGCAAAATGGGAATATGAAGTCCAACTAGTGTTAATAATATTTTTCACTTTGGAGTTGTGATTACAGTCCATCAGCTATCGTGAATGAAGAGAACATATAACTTTGGAGGAAGAGAACCATTTCAACTCTGGTCATTGTTCTAAGTCCTACCTGCACTTCTAAAGGTATCTCCTGAGCACTCAAAGACAGTAACTTGCTTCCCATTCCAGAATACTACAGCATCCTAAAACAAAAAAAGCAAAAGAATATATACATTCAGTTTCTTTGGAATCATACAGGAATTCATGCAACAACACAACAAGACCCTCCACACAACAGCCACGATTTTCTAGTTCCTCTGTATATTGAGTTGGAAGGCTTTTGGCAACCCAAAAGTTCTCTGGTCAGCACCTAGAGAATTACTAAGTCACTGTACTATCTGAAAAATTAGCTCCACCACAACATCATTGCTACCGTCATAACAATACTTCCATAACACAATAAATGAATATCAAAGAAAGGTTATATTAAAGACTTAGAAAGTTTGGTCTCCATACACCTAATTAGGTAACTGATCGAGCAAATAAATGAAAAAATCCGATTAACCTTAGTAGTGAAGACTCCATTTACATTCATATCAACACGAAGACTGTGTGTGGTTCCTGTGCTAAAGATGGTCACATTAAATAGGTTGGGAGACACCTGCACAACGGCCACTTGCTGATGAAAATGAGATGACATGGCCTGCTCACTGAGGATCACCACAGAGCTGATGTTGTTCACTGCCAGCAGGTTTTTTCGGGAGCCCCACTGCACACAATGGGAAGAGGGGGAAAAAAACCCAAACAAATAAAAAAAAGCACACCACACAATTTTATCTAAGATCTTGAACAGTCACAGCAATGTCCCAAGACAAATGACAAGGGGTAGGATAGAATAGACATTTTTATACATATACGAAGTCTTACATCTAAATACAACTATAGTCAATGACTAGGAATTACTATAGATTAAAGCTATTATGCTTGTCACCCAGCTACTCAGACTCCCTTAGTCTAAGTAGAGGAGCTGCTTTTTAAATTAAAACCACTTTTCTTTCCTAAAATATTATTGCACTACCTTACATTTTCTACTGCAAGAAAGCATCACATGTTTAAAGGCTTAATAATGCTGTGATCTGTAAAAGCAAGTTGCATGCATAGTTTCTTTTCTGACTACCATATTCTTTTCTGCAGTTTTGATAGCCCTTTCAGTCAATGTAGTTCAAATTCCCTCGCATGTGCATGAACGAAGGGGTCCACTCCTCCCCTTCTCCTAAAGAACCTGCATGTTCCAGCTAACTCTTTTTCAGTGAACTCTACGAAGGTTATCT
Source organism: Phaethon lepturus (assembly GCF_000687285.1). Classification (NCBI taxonomy): domain Eukaryota; kingdom Metazoa; phylum Chordata; class Aves; order Phaethontiformes; family Phaethontidae; genus Phaethon; species Phaethon lepturus. The sequence goes on from NW_010519628.1 coordinate 12,465, forward strand.
TTCCCTCCTTTTAAGACTGAAAAATAGCACCTACACAGAGCAATTCTAAAACTGAAAATACCTTACAAAATGCAATGGGAGAAAGACAAGATCTGTTTCCAAGATGGCTTGCAAAGACACCGTTTTTAACATGCAGCTGGTGAATTCTATTATTAAAGAGAAAGTAATGCTCCCATTTTCATTCTTTCTTTCTATATCCACAGTTAAACAAGCGTGTCTGACATTGTTTATGGTTATTCCTACCAAAGGATGATTCTTTTCAGAAAGCATTGTGGCAACCAGCTGACTACACGCGAAGTCTCTGCACATACCGCGTTAGCCAGAAGCGATCCATCCAAACTCCAGTCCGGAAGCCAGAAGTATGGATGGGGGTGTGGGGGTGCTATTCCTGAGCTACCACACACCGTCGATGCTGCTCCTTGATAAGCACAGTCCCTGGTTCACTGCACAGCTTCAGCACAGAGGCTCCCTCAGGGCTGGGCCAGGGAACAGGCAGGGGGGATTGGGGTTGGGTTTTGGGGGCAGGGGGGCAGGCAGGGGAGTTTTAATCTACCAGGGACCACTCACACAGACATCCCTTCATGGGCTAGATGAATTACAAAGTTTCTCAGAGCTGCAGAAAATCCCTTTGGAGTCCAAGAACTTCTCTGTCCTTGCACAACCGATAAGCTCTATCACAACTGATAAGCTCTAGGGATATGCCAAGTCTCTAAGGTCTCTTCTTCCCTCAAAGTTATTTGAAGTGTCATATTAATTTCCTGACATACTGGTATTTCTGTGGCTATACATTTCCAACAACACTGATTTAAATAGCTGTGTTTGGAAATAATTTCATTTTATTCAAGAGCATGATCTAAAAAATGAAGCTATTTTGCACAGTTTTTTTCGGGGCTTTCTTTTTAACGGTGCTGCTTAGTTACAACTAACTAGATACTACGCTGCACAACAGAAGAGCTAGAGCGCATTTCCCAACCACCACTCTTTTGAAGCCACCATGTCAGGTTGAAAAAAGATGAGGCAAGGAATCAAATGAAGTTATTGCTGCCCTTAGACCTCACTATGGTATATGGCTTTCTCTTCTGAATTTTTCACGGTAATATAGGAAAAGGCTTTTTATAGGAATTACCAAAAGATTCCACATGTAACAATTTCTTAAATCTTTTACAATTATTTTTTTAATGCAGGGATTAGAATAAAAAAATAAACTAGAGTTTCCAGAATTAAAGACAGCTTTATAACATGAGATAAAAACGCAGTGATTGTTGACAATTGTTTGGCACTGCTTTTGTTTATGCTAACAAACATTGGGAACAAGGTGCTATTTCTGGACAGCGCTCCGTACCCTGTTAGCTGGAAAATGCTTGAATGGTCAAGCTGACATAAACACCTATATCTCTTCCCTTACCTCAACTTATTAGCAGATGTATGATATGCTAATGGCACACACTATTTCCTATATCCTGGACCTTTTGTTACTGAAGCATCTTAAGAAAAAGATTTGTGTTCTCAACTGTGGTAGTATTTATATTTTAATTGTGTAAGTACGACTGTGATACAGACTCTTGCTACATGCCAACCCAGAGCAGGCAAATGCCATTGCCTTTTATATAGTTTCTATTCTTATGTAAAAACAGAATGAAAGAAAACATAAAATTACTTTCTCTTGAAAGGCACCAGATATATAAAAAATAATGCATATTGTTCTCACATATTAAGCACAGAATAAGCTAAGTTATAACAGAAACTCTAAACAAACTGGAAAAAAACTTAATAATAGGGTGTAACAAACAAACAAGCCAACCAACCGAAAAATGCTGGAGAACCTAAAAGCAGAAGTTCTGCCTTTTAGCAGAATGGTGGTGGTCAAAAAGGCTAATTGTTTGTTAATGTAAAACTTTTAAAATTTAAATTTATGATTGTAACGCTCAGCATTTCTCTTTTGCATATCTCAAAATGCTAGTAAGTATAGAATGACAGTGTCTAAGCTTACTGTAACAAATGAAAATATTTCAAACAAATAAAAATTCTGCACCCTGACACTTAACAGACAATGGGTTAAAAAATAAATATTATGATGCTATGCATTGTTATAACCTTCAGCATTAAAAATATTGTAAATAGAAATGTTTTAAAGCATTGGTTCTACAAATTTGTAAGAGAAAATTTATCATCCACATCTAGTGTGACACTGTTGCACAAAAAAATATTACATAGCAAACAAGAAACATTTTCTGACAAAATAGCAGCTGATCACAGAATCACAGAATCATTAAG
>NW_010519629.1:0-546 GCF_000687285.1 Phaethon lepturus
ATCTCGACCGGGAGGGGTCCCGGGGTCCATCGCCCCCCAGGAGGGCTCTCCCCGCCCTTCCCCACCCCGGAGCTTGTTCTTGAGGCCCTAAGGTGGACGGGCAGAGGAACCCGACGGTGCTTCAAGCAGAGAAGTGGTTGGTGCTTTTCCCTTTCTTTTTTCCTTCTGCTGTCAACTAGTGAGCCGATGGCCAGTTAGATTGAAAGATGGGGTTAGGGATTGAGTGGATTCTTCAAATCCTACAGGGCTTGAATCCAAGGAAGAGAAGAGCAGGGCGTGGGGAAGAGGCTCAGCTTTTGACTTGATGAAGCACGTGTCAGATTCTGCAGTTCAGGCAATTAAAACTCGCTTCTGATCAAAGGGCTTCATAAATCACCAGGAGAAGTGAACTGGTCAGAGACAGCTGTCTGAGTGAGCAAGCGGGGGGCAGCTGCCTATCCCCACCTTTCGGACACTGTCATCCACTCCCACTGCCTCCAAGGAATCTCGCTGGGAGTGGATTTTTCCTGCTGTTTTATGGAGGCTTGTATTATTTATGGAGGCACC
>NW_010519629.1:577-11306 GCF_000687285.1 Phaethon lepturus
AAAAAAAATATATGGAGGGAGTTCACGACCACTGTTGACTATCCCAAGGGCAGAGGTGCCACAGAATTTTCTTTTCTGGTCAGAGAAAAAATACTGGATGCTGAGGAAATAGTGACAAAAACTATTTCCCTTATCCTTAAGAATGAAGCATGAGATGCCTGATTCTCTGTGCTGGGCTCAGCCCCAGGACAGTGGGGGACTTGTGCCCGGGAGCTTCTGCCTCTGCCCTCAGCTGGCTCCATTGCCAGGACCTGGTCAGTGAAAGGTGGAGGGAAAAGGGGAGAAGGGAAAAGGGTTTTGCAGCTGAGTAAAGGCAAAGTCCCTTCATTCTTGGAGCAGCACACTGGAGCCAGGGAGTCCATGCAGCTCTGTGTATGCCAGCCCCTGTCTGTGAGTGCTGGGGTGTCAGGGACAGTCCTGCCATTCAACTCCCTGCTAACGCATCTTCTTATATCAGACTTGGTGTATTCTAGGAGTTTACAGCTTGAGGGGCTGCTCTTTGATATTAGAATTTAGGGGTGAACCTATAGGTGTTCTCAAGGCATTTGTCAAATTTGAGTGCTTTTTGGTGTGATTTATGGCAAAAGGCTCCTTTCTGACACTTAAGGATGCCAAACTTTTCACCTTGCAGAAAACATGCTTGCAATAGCCAGGGTGAGTTTATGCCTGCTCTTTAAAACAGCTGCTCTGGGGTAATAAGATGGGATGCAAGCCCAGTAAGGAACCTTTTTATGAGATTTGCCAGTGGTTCAAATGGTTTCTACAATGGTTTCTACCTTCTTCCAGCATCCAGGCTGTTCTCTGACGCGCAACACTGAACCTGTCCCATCCATCTGGATGAATGCAGGACACCCTTTCTTGCTCCAATCCTTCCTGAAGTTGCACTTCAGTCAGCTTGTCAACCTTCCTCTGCCTTGTTTGTCATTTGGCCAGCTGAGTCATCAGGAGTCTCCGGAGATCCTTTTAATACAAGGCTTTTCAGAGATTTCTCTGGACGGAGGGCAACTGTGGAGAGAGAATTTGAGACAGGAAAACAGGGGGCATTCATCTTCAGAGCACATCAGTTACCATGAACTCTCCCAGGCTACTCCAACAGGCTTGGGATTCCCTTGCCAGAGATGAGTCACAGATAAATTACCAATGGCCCACAGAGAACAAAAGGTTTGGCCAAAAACTGCAAGGGGATGGGTGTTCTCCAAGAAGTAGCGGAAGCCTTGCTAACACATGCCTCTCCGTGAACGGTGGAGCCTGATCTGCATTCCTGGTTCTCATGAACAGCAGGAAATAAAAACAAAAATAGATCAAAATTCACTATGTGGTGACTTCTTCCTTGCATTTCTTGGCAGGTGGACTCAGATGTTTGATCTCACTAAGAGGCAGAGTTTTCCATCTGAAATTCAAATAGCCCCTTCTCCCAAGCTGAATACATCAGCAAAAACAGTTAACATTGAGCTTGGCTAGTACTAGGTGGGGAAAGGACTATCACCATGTTAGAGTTAGCATTGCAACAGCAGCTAACTGTCATCTGATCTCTTCTTCTATGGAATGTCAATATGATCCAGTAGGGCTGATTTTCTAAGATTCTTTATTGCTGTGATCAAATTATGCTGTATGGAATAAAAACAACAAAAGAGGAAGAGAGAGAGAGAAGAAGAAAGAGAAAAGCAGGGAAGAAAGAAAAAAGGAAAGAGGAGAGAAAGAAAGAAAGAGGAAGAGAGGAAGAGAGGAAGCAAGAGGAGAGAAAGAAAGAGGAAGAGAGGAAGAGAGGAAGGAAGGAAGGGAGGAAGGAAGGGAGGAAGGAAGGAAGGAAGGAAGGAAGGAAGGAAGGAAGGAAGGAAGGAAGGAAGGAAGGAAGGAAGGAAGGAAGGAAGGAAGGAAGGAAGGAAGGAAGGAAGGAAGGAAGGAAGGAAGGAAGGAAGGAAGGAAGGAAGGAAGGAAGGAAAGCTTTTAAGAGATTTTCCTGAACACAAAATCAGCAGTGTTTAGTGCATGGTTGTCAGTATTTATCTGAAAAACCCCAGAAAATACTTGTTGCCTGTGTGTAAGGTTAATGGGAAGGGGAAAATAGACCCCTCTGCTTGCGTCCACATTATTTCGATTTACAAGTGTATCTGCTTCCTGTGGATGATAAATAGTTTTTTTATTGTTTTGTGCAGAACTGATCCTGTTGGTTTGAACCCTAATCAGGACCCCAACAGAAGAGTTAATATATGGCAGCTTGACAATCTGCTGTTTTAACGAAAGGCAACCTTGCTCCTCTCTCCTACCCTCTGTTGGCCAATCATATAGAAAGACTTAAGACTGCCTTTGTCCTGCTGCATATGTATTTTCCACGTAATGAAAAGAAACTTCCCCAAGCTTCAAACCTATCAAATGTTTAGCATCTGAAGGATATTCATCTTTAGGAGCCAGGCCAAAAAATCAATAAAAATTTAATTATTTCTGTAGCATATGGGAGCACTTATAAGACCAAAAATGTGATACTGTATATCGGTATTGGGAAGAAACTCAACAGTATACTTCCATATTTGCTGGTCAAGACAGTGTCCCCACCAAGAGACAACACAAGCCCCTGAAACTGCAATTAATCCTGACAGAGTTTCTAACACTAGTATATAAACAGGTCAGTGATTAAGGGAGTGATAACGTGCACCCCACTTAATGATAGAGTGGTGCTGAATGTCTATATGCAGGGAAAAACATGTGTTTGTCATTTCTTTGTATGGTCAACAGGAAAAAGAATATTTGTATTGATAAGATTCTTGCTGTCTGAAATGAGTTATCTCCCCTTATATATGTGGGTATGGGAAGAGAGAAAAAAAATCCCAAACATTTTCCCGAAGAAACAGAAAGGAAATCCCCAATTCTAAAGTTAAAAATAGCTTCAATATATCAGTCATTAGCAATGTCAGGCAGAGGAATGCTCCTTGTAGGGCCTAATCTAACAGGATGAACTCTGTGGGAGTCCTTCAATTCATTTCTTGGGGCAATGGAGCAGGCTACTACCGAGTTATTTCAGCATATCCCAAACTAGGTGTTAGATAAAGGGAAATTCAGTCTGACAGAGGTAGGGGACTGACATGGAACAGCCTGAGATGGCCTTTCTGTTCTTGTCACATGTCACTCCTTTAGCAAGACTTGCTGTCAATCCAGATCTAGGCAGTGACAGTTTTAAACATGAGAACCACTGTTTCAGGTGATACATACCAAAATCTGCTGAAATTAAATCACACATCCATGCCATCACTTTCATTATTTTAATTAAGAAGAATAACTATATAAGGTACCTAAACCAATAAACATTTAGATTACACCCTATTTGTCTATCTAACCCGAACACATTCATACATTTAAGCACTTAACCTTTTTTCATTTCCTTTGTTGGTCTCACCAACTCTTTCGTCACAAATCTGTTTTCTCTTGGATGACTTATTTCTGCCTTTACATGTGAAACAAAACTCCTCTTTTTCTTCTGCTTCCCCTTTTTCTTCTGTCTCAATACAGTACAGCACATGAAGCAAAGTTCTAAAAAATCCTACAGCAGATCTAGATTTCGGTCGATTGATGGTAAAAATATAGTTTTCTATTTTTTGTCCAAATACACCACCTGCTTCTAGTATTCACAGGTCTTGAATAGCAGGTATTTGAACAGTGATGTCTGTTTGGAAAGGACATTGGCTACTGCCTGGTTACTAACTTGTTATCAACTTTCTATTCCATGGATACTTGTGCAGTTGGAGGTAGGGCAACTAGAGCATTTTGGCTTTATAGGGTCTTTGTTAGACTCCTAGGTTTAAAAAATAAACTCTTCTTAAAAGAAAAAAAAATCCATGCACTGTTAATCCCTTTCTTTCCTCCACCCCAGATTTGCTTGGTCGTAGAATGTAGTTTAAAGGATTTATTGGTATTAATTTGTGTCCTTTTACCTTATTCATACACAGCTTCACCACTGCTTAGTAATGCAGGCATCCCAGATGAATGACAGTACCATCACTATACCATAAGGTTATGTATGTTTTATGCCCTATGATGGCAGAAAAAATGGTTAACATCAGCCAAGAAAATGAGGCAGTCCAAGCTTTTTCAAACTTGTCCCCTATACTTCCTGCAGAATATAAGCAAGTTATTACAGATTAATAATATTTGCTCACTTTACAGGATTGTGGGAGGTTTACTTCATTAACCTCTAAATATTCTGAGTATGTCAAACAGAAGATGTTACCTAAAGTACAATATATTTAATTCTTTGTTTCAACGTATAGCATTATATACACTGTATAGTTTAACTGAGTATAATTACATCTCTATAGAATACATATATGCCTACACTATTGGTTATAGTCCCACTCGTGTAATAAATGAAGATGATTTAAACCACACAGTCTTAAAAGATATTCATAGCAGAAGACTATGACTGCCATTCTGAATATTTGTTTTTAATTCCCCATTATAGCATTTGGGTAAACTAGATACCTCTATATTAACATTACATTAGCAGTAGTAAACATGTTGCCCCCTTAAAATCTACAATATTTAATTCTTTCTTTTCTCTCAAAACAAAATGAAAGCTAGTTCAGTCTGAACCATGTAACCACTAAGGTTACCTTTATCTGTATTGCTTTTAAACTAAATATGACCTAATGCTCCCAAGAAAGTATGGACTATTATGCCTAGATTTTTTTTATGGGAACAGTCAAGCTGCATGCTACACTTACTGGGTTAAGAACTGACCCTTTTACTTACATTGAGTAGTGTTTCACTCTATAAACAGTCCCACCAGAGCCAATGGAGCCATTAATAAAGTAAGGAGTTGCTCACTGTGAGCTGGGATCCCAGAACTGCCTGTAGTAATTCTTGTTTTAAAAAAAGGTCTTAATATCTGCAAGCAATGGCCGGCTTTTGACAAGGAAGAATGAATTTCCAATGTCAGTGAGGAAAAAGGATTCACAAAGTAGAATGTGATTCACTGAGTAAATTTTGTACCACATGCTACCAGTAAGAATATGTCTTCAAGTCATAACATGAAGTGAATAATTTTTGTGAGCTGTGATGTAGCAAGGGAGACTGTGACCTTTTTAAACTTCTTTCCAGCAAAAGAAGAATATGGCCAGTCAGTTAGTAACATTGGAGCTAATTGTCCATGAAATGAATTTTAAATTAACTGTTAATTTTTAATTAATTCAGTCATTTCTCTTGGGAAATCTTCAATAAGTCAATGAAGTAAAATTTATGTAACTTTCTAGACTGGACATTTTGCAGCCTCATCAAATATAGTGAGTTTGTCTTTTCCAATGCAGACTATAGATCTCACAGCTGTATTAACAGAATATCCCTCTCAAAAGCTGTAGCTGAAAGATATGGGCTGGTGTTTATTTGAGATTCCATACACTTTTTTTTCTGGTTTAAACCTCTTCTTCCCTAACCACTGCTAGAGCCAAGAAGAGCTGTATTGTGAAGCAAAGGATCACAATCTGAAAGCAATGTGCAGTTTTCTTAATTCCTTATACAGCACATCTTTATTTCATTCATCTCCAACAGAATGCATGGGAGAACAGTGCAAACAATCTCTTCCTCCATTCTTTCCTCTCCTCTAATTTATGGTAACATTTCCGGAGTGAGGAGCCTACAGAGTTGCTCCTGAAGATGTCATTGAACTAGTAGCATTCTATCCTGTACTATCCCAGGAGTTACCTTAAAAATGGTATGAGAAAAACAAGCAAATAAATTTTCAGTCCTGCAGTTTAATGCTGGTGCATTTGGTCCCTCTGGGCATCAAAGGTAAACCATGCCAGCAGAAAGCCTCTCTTCACCAAGCTAGAAGCAGACAATTGCTTCTGGAGATCTGTTCTGTGAGTGATGCAGCCAGAGTTTTTAAATGGTGCTGAGAACAAAGCTGGTATGAGCAATCCTTAATATATCTGACTGTCAGTACTGCCAAAAGATCTTGCCTCCTGAAACAAAGTCTTGTTTTCTCAACACTTACTCTTTTTACCCAAATGTTCATAAGTAAGGAAACAGAGACATTGTTATTCCCAGCAAAATAAACTCTTCCCTGGGGCTATGATGAACCAATGATAGTTTCTTTTCATTGCACAAATCTGGCTTAGAGACATGGGTAGGTTTGCCAAGGCCACCTGCCCCAAGTCAGCTAGCCAAGTCTTGGGGACCTGCAGAGAAATGACCCACTGGCTTTGTGTGGAGCACACAGTAGGTGTCAGCAGGTACATCGCTGCTGTAGGAGGGACTCCACAGGTCCAGTAGTCCTAATGCTTGTGTGGTCATCTGTCCCACAAGGGCTGTAACCAGTGCTTTCAAGCCTTGCCATCAAAACAGTTACTGGAGGAGACTGGTCTGGGATAATGACGCTAGGTATTGTCCAGCCACAGAAATTGTGAATTCCTAAGCTTTATGGCTTTTATCTGACAGTATCTGTCAGCTCTGCACAACTTCACACAACTGTAGTAACAATTCTACTGCAATTTCAAGCATCAGCTCACCTTTCTTTCCCCTCCATGCGAAAGGCAAGAATAATCAATTACTAGTGGAAACAAACAATTTTTTTATGCAGCATTTTCTTCATTGCTTGCCAGTGTGTGACCTCTCCTCACAAGTTGGGATGCATTTATTACTCAGCAGTTCATTTTAATGGGATGTATATAAGGGAGTGGGGGCATCATTTCAAAATGTTTGCTCATATAGCAGACAAAAAGCTTTTTGTACTGATACGCAGAGATGATGGACACAGGTTGTGTTTATTTGCTACTATGCTTCATAAGGGTATTAATCATCAGCCTCGTACTGAACTTTCTTTTTCTGTGTGTAACATCAAAAGGGAGGTTTAAAGCTCCATAACCTTTTCTCAAGAACCCTACTCTTGAGTATTTCTGTTTCTTGTTTTGCTTTGTGGTCACTAACCACAGGAGAAATTTGTCTTTTTTACATATGCTGGAAATAATTTACTGCCCTTAGAAATATTAAACCACAAGAAACCCCCTACATTAAAGTAACATTAAGGGTCTGCCTAAAACCCACAAAAAGTCAGGAAATTGAGAGTTAAAGCTGAAACCCTGATCTGATACTCCAGCCTTAATTTACCTCATAGGGTATAGGTACAGATGGTGTCTCCAGTGAGGGAGTGAATGCTGCAGGGTGGAGTAGTAAGCCTTTTCTGTAGCACCTAGATGCAACAGCCTGAGTGAAATACAAATTTACTAAGAGTGAATTTGCTAAGGGTGGCCTCTTTTTGTACTCAGGTTAATTTAGTAGAATGAATGGCCACATGGAGCCTCTCCACAGCTGCTGCTAACTTTACCTCCATAGTTTGTCGGCTAGCTTTCCTCCTTTAACTTGCACCAAACAACTTTTGGTCAGGACATTCTCTTAACTTTAAACATGTTCTGCTGGGAAAATGATGAGCTACACCTAAGGCTTGCTTTGTGGTTCACAAGGAGATCTCAGTAATCACTTGGTTGGGTTTGTTCTTACCCTTCCCTTGTTCTGGTTCCACTGTACTTTGTGTGCTCCACAAGCCTTTACCTGCCTGAAACTGCCCCATCAATAAATGCAACAGAATCTTCTGGACCAACCACAGAAGGCTGAAAGAAAATGATGTTGAAAACACCCAGAATCCCTATGCACACTGGTATATGCAGAATTAATAACAATAATCAAAGCACAGAGATGTAAACCATAAGATTAGGGTCTAGGGAACTGTTGGAGTGCCATATGATGAATCCATGGAAGTTAATACAGGGCAGTGAGAGACAAATCTTGGTTGTCTGGGTGCTCATAGGTATTTCCCTTGTCTTTTCTCACCAGCTGAACACCACAATCAGTCAACAGGAGATACCTGGCCAGGTATTACCTTTAGGCACATCCTTAACTTTTAACAGGACAGATGTTTACTGTTGAAAAGGAGGGAAAAATCTCAAGGACATTTCTCACTTGAGAAATTTTCAGCTTCACAAGGCATTTTTTGTCACTACAGCCTAACTTCTAGAGTTTGCTGGCACAGGAGGCTGTGGAAGCAGACAGTATCAGTAGGTTCAAAACTATTAGACAAATTCATGGACAATATGTAGGTAAACAGAAACCTAGTGAGTGGTGTACCTCTAAGATCTCTAATACAAGAGCCGTGGGATGCTGAAGATGTGCAAGGCATATGTCTGCCCGAATCACAGTTCTGTTGTCTCTGACATCAAAAGTGAGCTAGATGGACCACTGATTTGACCCAACAGGGTTCTAGTCATGTTCTTATTACTTAACTGTTCAAAATGGTAACAAATGACAGTTTCATACTTAATTCTTATTTATTCTTCCAATTTCCTTTGTGAAAAACTTTTTCTTTTTGATAAACCACACCTCAGGCACAACTGCTGTATAGGAGCTGTCATAGCATTGCTCTGCCTCAGAAGCGGCGCCAGAAGGAAAAGACCCAAAGGCCTGTGTTTCTCTTATTTTGCTGAAGAAACCCTGCCTTGCTCAATCTACTTTGCATTTAGATCTAGGTACAACACAGTCCTGTCTTGCCACACACACCAGCTTTGTTTCTCTATCAGAAAACAGATAAGGAGAAGAGGAGAGAGAGGAAGCAAGAAAGTGGATCTTTACTTCTCTTTCTTTGCCAGCCAGCCATAGGAAAACGGAATCATTTTTGGAGCCACCATGGAGTACTTGAAACAGCTGTTTCAGAAAAACAGCTTGTCTGGACCTGACAATAATATGGTGCCACTCATATTTGTTTTTTTTTAAATTAAAACCACCAGTTCACTGGATGGTTCAGGTGAATTGGCTAGTTTCATCTAAAGAAGATCAGATGGTGTTGGGAGTCTTGAACAGGTACTGAACACCTTTTCCTTTCTGTGTTGCTGGCTGGGAGTAAAGTCTCAGTTAGACAGAAAGCTTCTCTTAAGAAATAAGGATATAGGAAAGGAATTGTCAATGAGAAACCAATTGAGACTCACTGACTTCTCTTTCAGTGTCAACAAAAGCTGTTAAATGATATATGTATATACATATGTATATATGTATATTTAGGCATATAACCAGTTAAGTCAGGGGCAAAAATTATGCTGTGAACACAGTCTAGACCAGTGGAATATTATAACTCTAATATTTTACCTGTGGTGTAATTTGCAGTGAAGGATGATTTTATTAATGAAGTGAGAAGTGTGGGAAAATTAGTAGAGAGCTGACAATTGCTAACCAAAATTCCAATATTTTACAGCATTTTTCTTCTATAATATATTTATCATTATGCTTCAGCAGCTTATCTGTGACAACAAAGTTGCCTGAAGCTTTTTCACAATAATAGTGTAAATTTGCTAGATGTTTGACAATAATTCCTAGGCTTGTGCCTGCAGACTGCAAGTCTTCATGGGAGTCACCAGGGCTGAGAGGATGTAGTTGCTGAGATCAGATGAGATTGATGCATGGAATGTAGCCCGGCTGGAAGAATTTGCAATATCTTATGCTATCAATGACACCACCTCTGTGCTCTCTTAGCCTAGGAGGCTGCTCATTATTAGGCTAAAGGTATTCCCATTATTAATTTGAGGCTAACACGTTTTGCCACACAGTGATAATGGAGAGCATGGTCATACCAGTGCTTTAACTCTTCCTCTTGGCATTATCTTCTGCTGTTTTTTTTTTTTAAAGGCTTTCAAGAGGTAATAATCTTAAATACCATGCATGGAAACGATAAACTGCTTGTTGTCTTTACTTTGAACAAGTTCTCCTGCAGAGTATCATATTCAAGTAAATTGCCATCAAGTACAGCAAGCAACACAATCATTCACATTCAAACAGAGCCTTTTGATCATATTCTACAATGCAATCAAGAATCACATGAGAATTCAAGTACGCACCAACCTCATTCAATGCTAACTAGGTGAGAGAGAAAGGAGGATTAATTGTGGATGTCAACTAATTGGCTGATGTATTAACATATAGAAACTTGCACTAGTTATATGTAATAATTGTACATAATTGTAAAAGGCTCATGTTCACAGTACTCTGCAAATACATGGTTACGCACAGCTGAAAGATTATTAACTTTGTTTCATGTGGGTACACCCCCCTCCCTATTTTTCTCAGATCAGAAAAATATTTGGAGCTTTTTATCCACAAGGCACATTAAGGTCACCAACTGGGAATTGCTAACTGATGGGTTAATTGAGGAAACTTATAGACTCTGTTGAACCTCAGCCAATAATTTAGCTGATAGATTTAAGCAGGGCAACAGATGTGGAGATGGAACCTCTGAAGGAATGCATGGCCCTGGCAGAGTACTGTCTCTGTCCCTATTTAAATTACAAGTGGAACAGCAATATGACAAGGAGGCGAGAACTGATGCTGTCTGAAAACATCTCTTGGTTGACAAAAATTTGCACATTAGAAGATAAATATTTCACAGAGAGAAGATTCATCCTGAATTCACAGACATAGGAACAGCCTGCAGTTATAATCTTGACCACTGTTAGTGCCACTCATTTGCAAATAGCTTTGTACATTCCTCTACGAACTCCCTTCTTCAAATGTTTTCTACGAACTCTCCTGGAACGTTATTCTTTTCCTTCTTTCAAACCCAATCTCCAAGTTGTCTTTTTCAAGTTTGGTTGCTGGAAATCAGCCATCTAATGCTGTTTTTGTTAAAGTGCATTTGGAAATAACAGTTGTGTCTAATGCTCAAAGTAAATCCTTTGTGACTATGTGGTTCTATTTTCCCTAC